>NC_055683.1:10013022-10255879 GCF_017639745.1 Melanotaenia boesemani | reverse complement strand
CCAAGCACGACAGAGCTGGGACTTATAGATTTTGAGTTACGCCTCTCCAAGCGAGCAAAAGTCAACTTTTGCTCCTATACCCTTCCATTCAAATCAGAGGCAGGATTCTGGGTCAAAGTGCATTTCTCCTCTGTTTTTAACTCGCCACCATTTAAATTCTGTTCAAAGTAGGGATGAATAAATTACATCCCTGCCTTCCTCAGACCCTCCTGGCGCTCACGGTGAAAGAATTATTTGGATATCTCCTAAAGTTTTCTGTCAGGAGCGAGGAGTTCGAGAGGTGCGCAGAGTGATTCGGCAGTTCTGCTCTGCTCTTTTCCCAGTCTGTGCCTGTCAGTTAAGTGAGGGGCTGTTGTCATGACAACTCACTGAGTGCTCTCAGCTGTTAGGAGCCAGCTGACCTTTGACCTCATACATTCAGTCTTATTGATCCAGATTATGGATTTCTCACCTGGTTTTGTCCTCCTAATGAGTCCACATATGTCTCTGTCCTCTTCTCCTGTCTCCTCCTTGTCCTTGAGGCCACATGTCCTCCTCTATCTCTCCTCCTCTGTCTGTCCTCTCATCATGTCCTTTGCTGCTCACTTATATGATTGACTGTGTTTCAGCTGCCAGTTCACCTCTTTTTCAGCTCTTTCTGCCTTTTACAATCATTTGCTCTACATTCAACCAGTTCAGCACCTTTAATATTCACTTTCAGCTGTAAATCCTTTAACTATTGATTTCAGCTTCATGATTACTTCGGCTGGTGCTTCAGCAAGCAGACTTCAGCCATTTTCAGCCATGTTTCACTTTCTTAAGCACATTTCAGTTCAACTTTCCACCATTTTAACTACATTTAAACACCAATTTGTGCTTTAAATGGTTGAACTCTTCATTTCAGCTTCATATATACTTCTTCAACAACCATTTTTCAGCCATCTTCAGCAATCTTTCAGCACCTTTTATCTCCACTTTGAGCTTTCAATCCTTCAACTTTTCACTTCAGCTTAATAAATATTTCTTCAACAAAGACATTTCAGCCTTTTTTAACCATCTTCAGCCATTTTTCAGCATTTTATTTCAATCATTCAGCATGACAGCATTCACACATGCTGTTATGCAATAACAGCTTTTTCTAGTTATTGTGTGAATGCTTTCAAGCATTCACACTATAGTTTTCCTGTTTCTCTTTATTATTATTATTGTGTGAATGCTTTCAAGCATTCACACTATAGTTTTCCTGTTTCTCTTTATTATTATTATTATTATTATACCGCATTTTTCGGCACCTTTCTCCTTCCGCATTTTTTGGGCTATTTCAACAATTTTGGTATCAAAACGTTCAGCTCGTTCAGGACATTTATGCTCTGACTTTTGGTATTTATAACTTTTATACTTTTTAAAATATTTAACTTTAAACAAAAATATTTTGCCATTGAAATCTATTGAAAACCTTTCAGCTCATTCAAAAACTTCTGCTTCTTTCAACTCCTACTACTTTTACATACATTCAGCTAGAAACACCATTCAAACTTTAAACAACTCACAACGGATTGGGCTATTTAAAAATGTCTTTTTTTGCCGATATGTTTTACGGTTTTGGATTTATGGAAGTTCAAATATCATAAAAATTTTCATTTTCAACAAAATCTCTCCCACTCTAGCGCCCTCTAGCTTTTCAGCCTGTTCCGCTACTCCAAACAAATTCTCATAACTCCTACAATTTTCATCGTAGAGACATAAATTATACATCAAAACGGAGGAATTTAAGTTGGCTTCGAACAGAACCAAGCACGACAGAGCTGGGACTTATAGATTTGGAGCTAGGCCTCTCCAAGCGAGGAAAAGTCAACTTTTGCTCCTATACCCTTCCATTCAAATCAGAGGCAGGATTCTGGGTCAAAGTGCATTTCTCCTCTGTTTTTAACTCGCCACCATTTAAATTCTGTTCAAAGTAGGGATGAATAAATTACATCCCTGCGTTCCCCAGACCCTCCTGGCATTCACGGTGTAAAAATTATCTGGACAACTCTTATAGTTTTCTTTTAATGAACAGTGGTTCGGGAGGTGCGCAGAGTGATTGGAACAGTGCAGCTCTGCCCTCTGCTTGTCAGTTAAGTGAGGGGCCGTCGTCATGACAACTCACTGAGTGCTCTCAGCTGTTAGGAGCCAGCTGACCTTTGACCTCATACATTCAGTCTTATTGATCCAGATTATGGATTTCTCACCTGGTTTTGTCCTCCTAATGAGTCCACATATGTCTCTGTCCTCTTCTCCTGTCTCCTCCTTGTCCTTGAGGCCACATGTCCTCCTCTATCTCTCCTCCTCTGTCTGTCCTCCCATCATGTCCTTTGCTGCTCATTAACATGATGGACTGTGGTTCAGCTGCCAATTCAACTCTGTTTCAGCTCTTTCTGCCTTTTACAATCATTTCTTCTACATTCAACCAGTTCAGCACCTTTAATATTCACTTTCAGCTGTAAATCCTTTAACTATTGACTTCAGCTTCATGATTACTTCAGCTGGTGCTTCAGCAAGCACACTTCAGCCATTTTCAGCAATGTTGAACTACCTTAAGCACATTTTACTTCAACTTTCCACCATTTTAACTACATTTAAACAACTATTGACTTCAGCTTCATATATACCTCTTCAACAACCATAATTCAGCCCTTTTCAGCCATGTTGAACTATCTTAAGCACATTCCAGTTCAGCTTTCCACCTTTTAAACTACATTTAAACACCTGCTTGTGCTTTAAATCCTTCAAACTATTGACTTAAGCTTCATATATACTGCTTCAACAACCATAATTCAGCCCTTTTCAGCCATGTTGAACTATCTTAAGCACATTTCAGTTCAGCTTTCCACCATTTTAACTACATTTAAACACCTGCTTGTGCTTTAAATCCTTCCAACTATTGACTTAAGCTTCATATATACTGCTTCAACAACCATAATTCAGCCCTTTTCAGCCATCTTCAGCAATCTTAAGCACATTTCAGTTCAACATTTCAGCCTTTCAGCACCTTTTAACTCCAGTTTGAGCTTTAAGTCCTTCAACCTTTCACTTCAGCTTAATAAATACTTTTTCAAAAAAGACATTTCAGCCTTTTTTAACTATCTACAGCCACTTTTCAGCATTTTATTCCAATCATTCAGCATGACAGCATTCACACATGCTGTTATGCAATAACAGCTTTTTCTAGTTGTGTGAATGCTGTTAAGCATTCACACTATAGTTTTCCTGTTTTTCTTTATTATTATTATTATTATTATTATTATTATTATACCGCATTTTTCGGCACCTTTCTCCTTCCGCATTTTTTGTGCTATTTCAACAATTTTGGTATCAAAACGTTCAGCTCGTTCAGGACATTCCTGCTTTGACTTTTGGTATTTATAACTTTTATACTTTTTAAAATATTTAACTTTAAACAAAAATATTTTGCCATTGAAATCAATTGAAAACCTTTCAGCTCATTCAAAAACTTCTGCTTCTTTCAACTCCTACTACTTTTACATACTTTCAGCTAGAAACACCATTCAAACTTTAAACAACTCACAACGGATTGCGCTATTTAAAAATGACTTTTTTTGCCGATATGTTTTACGGTTTGGGATTTATGGAAGTTTAAAAATCATAAAAATTTTCATTTTCAACAAAATCTCTCCCACTCTAGCGCCCTCTAGCTTTTCAGCCTGTTCCGCTACTCCAAACAAATTCTCATAACTCCTACAATTTTCATCGTAGAGACATAAATTATACATCAAAACGGAGGAATTTAAGTTGGCTTCGAATAGAACCAAGCACGACAGAGCTGGGACTTATAGATTTTGAGTTACGCCTCTCCAAGCGAGCAAAAGTCAACTTTTGCTCCTATACCCTTCCATTCAAATCAGAGGCAGGATTCTGGGTCAAAGTGCATTTCTCCTCTGTTTTTAACTCGCCACCATTTAAATTCTGTTCAAAGTAGGGATGAATAAATTACATCCCTGCCTTCCTCAGACCCTCCTGGCGCTCACGGTGAAAGAATTATTTGGATATCTCCTAAAGTTTTCTGTCAGGAGCGAGGAGTTCGAGAGGTGCGCAGAGTGATTCGGCAGTTCTGCTCTGCTCTTTTCCCAGTCTGTGCCTGTCAGTTAAGTGAGGGGCTGTTGTCATGACAACTCACTGAGTGCTCTCAGCTGTTAGGAGCCAGCTGACCTTTGACCTCATACATTCAGTCTTATTGATCCAGATTATGGATTTCTCACCTGGTTTTGTCCTCCTAATGAGTCCACATATGTCTCTGTCCTCTTCTCCTGTCTCCTCCTTGTCCTTGAGGCCACATGTCCTCCTCTATCTCTCCTCCTCTGTCTGTCCTCTCATCATGTCCTTTGCTGCTCACTTATATGATTGACTGTGTTTCAGCTGCCAGTTCACCTCTTTTTCAGCTCTTTCTGCCTTTTACAATCATTTGCTCTACATTCAACCAGTTCAGCACCTTTAATATTCACTTTCAGCTGTAAATCCTTTAACTATTGACTTCAGCTTCATGATTACTTCGGCTGGTGCTTCAGCAAGCAGACTTCAGCCATTTTCAGCCATGTTTCACTTTCTTAAGCACATTTCAGTTCAACTTTCCACCATTTTAACTACATTTAAACACCAATTTGTGCTTTAAATGGTTGAACTCTTCATTTCAGCTTCATATATACTTCTTCAACAACCATTTTTCAGCCATCTTCAGCAATCTTTCAGCACCTTTTATCTCCACTTTGAGCTTTCAATCCTTCAACTTTTCACTTCAGCTTAATAAATATTTCTTCAACAAAGACATTTCAGCCTTTTTTAACCATCTTCAGCCATTTTTCAGCATTTTATTTCAATCATTCAGCATGACAGCATTCACACATGCTGTTATGCAATAACAGCTTTTTCTAGTTATTATTATTATACCGCATTTTTCGGCACCTTTCTCCTTCCGCATTTTTTGGGCTATTTCAACAATTTTGGTATCAAAACGTTCAGCTCGTTCAGGACATTTATGCTCTGACTTTTGGTATTTATAACTTTTATACTTTTTAAAATATTTAACTTTAAACAAAAAAAATTTGCCATTGAAATCAATGGAAAACGTTTCAGCTCATTCAAAAACTTCCGCTTCTTTCAACTCCTACTACTTTTACATACTTTCAGCTAGAAACACCATTCAAACTTTAAACAACTCACAATGGATTGGGCTATTTAAAAATGACTTTTTTTGCCGATATGTTTTACGGTTTTGGATTTATGGAAGTTTAAAAATCATCAAAATCTTGATTTTCAACAAAATCTCTTGTCACTCTAGCGCCCTCTAGCTTTTCAGCCTGTTCCGCCACTCAAACAAATTCTCATAACTCCTACAATTTTCATCGTAGAGACATACATTATACATCAAAACGGAGGAATTTAAGTTGACTTCGAATAGAACCAAGCACGACAGAGCTGGGACTTATAGATTTTGAGTTACGCCTCTCCAAGCGAGCAAAAGTCAACTTTTGCTCCTATACCCTTCCATTCAAATCAGAGGCAGGATTCTGGGTCAAAGTGCATTTCTCCTCTGTTTTTAACTCGCCACCATTTAAATTCTGTTCAAAGTAGGGATGAATAAATTACATCCCTGCCTTCCTCAGACCCTCCTGGCGCTCACGGTGAAAGAATTATTTGGATATCTCCTAAAGTTTTCTGTCAGGAGCGAGGAGTTCGAGAGGTGCGCAGAGTGATTCGGCAGTTCTGCTCTGCTCTTTTCCCAGTCTGTGCCTGTCAGTTAAGTGAGGGGCTGTCGTCATGACAACTCACTGAGTGCTCTCAGCTGTTAGGAGCCAGCTGACCTTTGACCTCATACATTCAGTCTTATTGATCCAGATTATGGATTTCTCACCTGGTTTTGTCCTCCTAATGAGTACACATATGTCTCTGTCCTCTTCTCCTGTCTCCTCCTTGTCCTTGAGGCCACATGTCCTCCTCTATCTCTCCTCCTCTTGTCTGTCCTCTCATCATGTCCTCTGCTGCTCACTTATATGATTGACTGTGTTTCAGCTGCCAGTTCACCTCTTTTTCAGCTCTTTCTGCCTTTTACAATCATTTGCTCTGCATTCAACCAGTTCAGCACCTTTAATATTCACTTTCAGCTGTAAATCCTTTAACTATTGACTTCAGCTTCATGATTACTTCGGCTGGTGCTTCAACAAGCAGACTTCAGCCATTTTCAGCCATGTTTCACTATCTTAAGCACATTTCAGTTCAACTTTCCACCATTTTAACTACATTTAAACACCAATTTGTGCTTTAAATGGTTGAACTCTTCATTTCAGCTTCATATATACTTCTTCAACAACCATTTTTCAGCCATCTTCAGCAATCTTCAGCCATCTTCAGCAATCATTTCACTTCAACCTTTCACCCTTTCAGCACCTTTTAACTCCAGTTTGAGCTTTAAATCCTTCAACTTTTCACTTCAGCTTAATAAATATTTCTTCAACAAAGACATTTCAGCCTTTTTTAACCATCTTCAGCCATTTTTCAGCATTTTATTTCAATCATTCAGCATGACAGCATTCACACTTGCTGTTATGCAATAACAGCTTTTTCTAGTTGTGTGAATGCTTTCAAGCATTCACACTATAGTTTTCCTGTTTCTCTTTATTATTATTATTATTATTATTATACCGCATTTTTCGGCACCTTTCTCCTTCCGCATTTTTTGGGCTATTTCAACAATTTTGGTATCAAAACGTTCAGCTCGTTCAGGACATTTATGCTCTGACTTTTGGTATTTATAACTTTTATACTTTTTAAAATATTTAACTTTAAACAAAAAAATTTTGCCATTGAAATCAATGGAAAACGTTTCAGCTCATTCAAAAACTTCCGCTTCTTTCAACTCCTACTACTTTTACATACTTTCAGCTAGAAACACCATTCAAACTTTAAACAACTCACAATGGATTGGGCTATTTAAAAATGACTTTTTTTGCCGATATGTTTTACGGTTTTGGATTTATGGAAGTTTAAAAATCATCAAAATCTTGATTTTCAACAAAATCTCTTGTCACTCTAGCGCCCTCTAGCTTTTCAGCCTGTTCCGCCACTCAAACAAATTCTCATAACTCCTACAATTTTCATCGTAGAGACATACATTATACATCAAAACGGAGGAATTTAAGTTGACTTCGAATAGAACCAAGCACGACAGAGCTGAGACTTATAGATTTTGAGTTACGCCTCTCCAAGCGAGCAAAAGTCAACTTTTGCTCCTATACCCTTCCATTCAAATCAGAGGCAGGATTCTGGGTCAAAGTGCATTTCTCCTCTGTTTTTAACTCGCCACCATTTAAATTCTGTTCAAAGTAGGGATGAATAAATTACATCCCTGCCTTCCTCAGACCCTCCTGGCGCTCACGGTGAAAGAATTATTTGGATATCTCCTAAAGTTTTCTGTCAGGAGCGAGGAGTTCGAGAGGTGCGCAGAGTGATTCGGCAGTTCTGCTCTGCTCTTTTCCCAGTCTGTGCCTGTCAGTTAAGTGAGGGGCTGTCGTCATGACAACTCACTGAGTGCTCTCAGCTGTTAGGAGCCAGCTGACCTTTGACCTCATACATTCAGTCTTATTGATCCAGATTATGGATTTCTCACCTGGTTTTGTCCTCCTAATGAGTCCACATATGTCTCTGTCCTCTTCTCCTGTCTCCTCCTTGTCCTTGAGGCCACATGTCCTCCTCTATCTCTCCTCCTCTGTCTGTCCTCCCATCATGTCCTTTGCTGCTCACTTACATGATGGACTGTGGTTCAGCTGCCAATTCAACTCTGTTTCAGCTCTTTCTGCCTTTTACAATCATTTCTTCTACATTCAACCAGTTCAGCACCTTTAATATTCACTTTCAGCTGTAAATCCTTTAACTATTGACTTCAGCTTCATGATTACTTCAGCTGGTGCTTCAGCAAGCACACTTCAGCCATTTTCAGCAATGTTGAACTACCTTAAGCACATTTTACTTCAACTTTCCACCATTTTAACTACATTTAAACAACTATTGACTTCAGCTTCATATATACCTCTTCAACAACCATAATTCAGCCCTTTTCAGCCATGTTGAACTATCTTAAGCACATTTCAGTTCAGCTTTCCACCTTTTAAACTACATTTAAACACCTGCTTGTGCTTTAAATCCTTCAAACTATTGACTTAAGCTTCATATATACTGCTTCAACAACCATAATTCAGCCCTTTTCAGCCATCTTCAGCAATCTTAAGCACATTTCAGTTCAACATTTCAGCCTTTCAGCACCTTTTAACTCCAGTTTGAGCTTTAAGTCCTTCAACCTTTCACTTCAGCTTAATAAATACTTTTTCAAAAAAGACATTTCAGCCTTTTTTAACTATCTTCAGCCACTTTTCAGCATTTTATTCCAATCATTCAGCATGACAGCATTCACACATGCTGTTATGCAATAACAGCTTTTTCTAGTTGTGTGAATGCTTTCAAGCATTCACACTATAGTTTTCCTGTTTCTCTTTATTATTATTATTCTTCCGCCGTTTTTCGGCACGTTATAACTTGAGCTAGCTTCAGCCGATTTCAACAATTTTGGTATCAAAACGTTCAGCTCGTTCAGGAGATTCCTGCTTCTATTCAACTTTTTGATATCTGTTCAACTTTTCAAGTTATTGATCATTTATTGATCTTCAGCTCCCATTGAAATGAATGGCACTTCAGCTGTTCAGCCTTCAACTGCTTCAAAACTTTCAGCTCTTTCAGCTCTTATAACTTCAGCATACTTTCAGCTAGAAACACCATTCAAACTTTAAACAACTCACAAGGGATTGGGCTATTAAACTTGTATTCAACTTTTTGATATCTTTCACCGTTATTGATTTATGGCAGTTTAAAAATCAATAACTTTTAGAATGTTCACTCCACTCTCTCCCACTCTAGCTCTCACTCTAACCTTTCAGCCTGTTCCACTACTCCAAACAAATTCTCATAACTCCTACAACTTTCGTCGTAGAGACATTAATTATACATCAAAACGGAGGAATTTAAGTTGGCTTCGAAGAGAACCAAGAATGACAGAGCTGGGATTTACAGATCTCGAGCTATGCCTCTCCAAGCGAGGAAAAGTCTACTTTTGCTCCCATAGACTTCCATTCAAATCTGGATTCTAAGAGGAAAATGCATTTCTCATGTGTTTTTAACTTGTCACCATTTAAATTCTGTTCACATTACAGTAAAATAAACCACATCCCTGCGTTCCCCATACCCTCCTGGCGCTCACGGTGAAAAAATTATTTGGATAACTCTTATAGTTTTCTTTTAATGAACAGTTGTTCAGGAGGTGCGCAAAGTGATTGGAACAGTGCAGCTCTGCTCTCTGCTTGTCAGCTAAGTGAGGGGCCGTTGTCATGACGACTCACTGACTGCTCTCAGCTGTGAGCAGCCAGCTGACCTTTCACCTAATTCATTCAGTTTTATTGATCCAGATCATGGACTTCTCACCTGGTTTTGGCCTCCTATTGAGTCCAGGCATGTCCCTCTGTCCTCTTCTCCTGTCTCCTCCTTGTCCTTCACATTACAACAGGCCACATGTCCTCCTCTATCTCTCCTCCTCTGTCTGTCCTCTCATCATGTCCTTTGCTGCTCACTTACATGATGGACTGTGGTTCAGCTGCCAATTCAACTCTGTTTCAGCTCTTTCTGCCTTTTACAATCATTTCTTCTACATTCAACCAGTTCAGCACCTTTAACATTCACTTTCAGCTTTAAATCCTTTAACTGTTGACTTCAGCTTCATGATTACTTCAGCTGGTGCTTCAGCAAGCAGACTTCAGCCATTTACAGCTATGTTTGACTATCTTAAGCACATTTCAGTTCAACTTTCCACCATTTTAACTACATTTAAACAGCAATTTGTGCTTTAAATTGTTGAACTCTTCATTTCAACTTCATATATACTGCGTCATCAACCATATCTCAGCTCTTTTCAGCCATCTTCAGCAATCTTAAGCACATTTCACTTTAACCTTTCACCCTTTCAGCACCTTTTAACTCCCCTTTGAGCTTTAAATACTTAAACTTTTCACTTCAGCTTAATAAATACTTCTTCAAAAGTCACATTTCAGCTATCTTTCACTATCTTCAGCCATCTTTTCAGCATTTCAGTACAATCATTCAGCTTTAAATACTTTAACTATTGACTTCAGCTTCATGATTACTTCAACTGAGGCTTCAACACCCAGACTTCAGCCATTTTCAGCCATGTTGAACTGTCTTCAGCACATTTAAGTTCAGCTTTCCACCTTTTTAACTACATTTAAACACCAATTTGTGCTTTATATTGTTGAACTCTTCATTTCACCTTCATATACTTCTTCAACAACCATATTTTAGCCCTTTTCAGCCATGTTGAACTATCTTAAGCACATTTCAGTTCAGCTTTCCACCTTTTTAAGTACATTTAAACACCTGCTTGTGCTTTAAATCCTTCCAACACTTGACTTAAGCTTTATATATACTGCTTCAACAACCATATTTCAGCCCTTTTCAGCCATCTACAGCAAACTTAAGCACATTTCAGTTCAACCTTTCAGCCTTTCAGCACCTTTTAATTCCACTTTGAGCTTTAAATCCTTCAACTTTTCAATTCAGCTTAATAAATTCTTATTCAACAGACATTTCAGCCTTTTTTAACCATCTTCAGCCACTTTTCAGCATTTTATTTCAATCATTCAGCATGACAGCATTCACACTTGCTGTTATGCTAATAACAGCTTTTTCTAGTGATAGAATTGTTTTTCCCTCTTCTCTGGGGTGTGAACATCGGTCGTCCGCCTACTCCTCTCGCAGCGTTCGGCCCACAGACTCCGTTCATACATCAAATCGATCGGCTCGGCCTGTAGATGTCTGCTATGACTCCTGTTGTCTGTATCTATTAAACTTTTTAAGATATCGAGGGTTGTTCGACCCACCATTTTTCCATAGGAATGAATGGGGAATCTTGGCAGAGCCTCCAAAAACATGGTCTCCTTTGAAACCTTTCTTCTCCTGCATACTTTGGGCTAGAGACTCCATTCAAAGTTTAAATCGATCACAAGGGACTGGGCTATAAATCTTCTATTCAGAATTTTGATATCTTTTATGGTTTATGAGATATGCCAGGTTAAAAATCACTAAAACTTGGATATCTGTTTCACACTCTGATTTTTCAGCTTTTTTCACTCCTCAAACAAACTCTCATAACTCCTACACCGTTTATCGTACAGACACAAATTATATATCAAAACGGAGGAAATCTTCTTGGCTACAAATGAACCCTGGATGATAATGGAGCTGGGAGCTACGGATTTTGAGCTACGCTGCTCTAAAGTCTACCTACGCCCTCCATTGAACTCCATTCTAAAGGCCTCTTGGACTCTGGGCCCAAAGTGCATTTCTCATGTGTTTTCAACCCGTCACCATTTAAATTCTGTTCGCATTACAGTAAAATAATCCACATCCCTGCGTTCCCCAGACCCTCCTGGCGATCACGGTGAAAAAATTATCTGTATAACTCTTATAGGTTTCTTTTAATGAAGACTTGTTCGGGAGGTGCGCATTGTGATTAGAGCAGTGCAGCTTTGGTCCCGTCTCTGTGTGCCTGTGTCACCAGAGTGCAGCACCGTTGTCATGACAACTCACTGACTGCTCTCAGCTGTTAGGAGTCAGGTGACCTTTCACCTAATTCATTCAGTCCTATTGATCCAGATTATGGACTTTTCACCTGGATTGGTCCTCCTAACAAGTCCAGGTATATCTCTCTGCCCCCCTCTCCTGTCTCCTCCTTCTCCTTCTCATGACAACAGGCCACATGTCCTCCTCTGTCTCTCCTCATCTGTCTGTCCTCTCATCATGTCCTTTGCAGCTCATTTACATGGACTGTGGTTATGCTGCCAATTCAGCTCTGTTTCAACTCTTTCTGCCTTTTACAATCATTACGTCTACATTCAAATAGTTCACCACCTTTAATATTCACTTTCAGCTGTAAATCCTTTAACTATTGACTTCAGCTTCATGATTACTTCAGCTGGTGCTTAAGGAAGCAGACTTCAGCCATTTTCAGCCATGTTGAACTGTCTTAAGCACATTTAAGTTCAACTTTCCACCATTTTAACTACATTTAAACACCTGCTTGTGCTTTAAATCCTTCCAACACTTGACTTAAGCTTTATATATACTGCTTCAACAACCATATTTCAGCCCTTTTCAGCCATCTTCAGCAAACTTAAGCACATTTCAGTTCAACCTTTCAGCCTTTCAGCACCTTTTAATTCCACTTTGAGCTTTAAATCCTTCAACTTTTCACTTCAGCTTAATAAATTCTTATTCAACAGACATTTCAGCCTTTTTTAACCATCTTCAGCCACTTTTCAGCATTTTATTTCAATCATTCAGCATGACAGCATTCACACTTGCTGTTATGCAATAACAGCTTTTTCTAGTTATTATTATTATTATACCGCATTTTTCGGCACCTTTCTCCTTCCGCATTTTTTGTGCTATTTCAACAATTTTGGTATCAAAACGTTCACCTCGTTCAGGACATTCCTGCTTTGACTTTTGGTATTTATAACTTTTATACTTTTTAAAATATTTAACTTTAAATAAAAATATTTTGCCATTGAAATCAATTGAAAACCTTTCAGCTCATTCAAAAACTTCTGCTTCTTTCAACTCCTACTACTTTTACATACTTTCAGCTAGAAACACCATTCAAACTTTAAACAACTCACAACGGATTGCGCTATTTAAAAATGACTTTTTTTGCCGATATGTTTTACGGTTTGGGATTTATGGAAGTTTAAAAATCATAAAAATTTTCATTTTCAACAAAATCTCTCCCACTCTAGCGCCCTCTAGCTTTTCAGCCTGTTCCGCTACTCCAAACAAATTCTCATAACTCCTACAATTTTCATCGTAGAGACATAAATTATACATCAAAACGGAGGAATTTAAGTTGGCTTCGAATAGAACCAAGCACGACAGAGCTGGGACTTATAGATTTTGAGTTACGCCTCTCCAAGCGAGCAAAAGTCAACTTTTGCTCCTATACCCTTCCATTCAAATCAGAGGCAGGATTCTGGGTCAAAGTGCATTTCTCCTCTGTTTTTAACTCGCCACCATTTAAATTCTGTTCAAAGTAGGGATGAATAAATTACATCCCTGCCTTCCTCAGACCCTCCTGGCGCTCACGGTGAAAGAATTATTTGGATATCTCCTAAAGTTTTCTGTCAGGAGCGAGGAGTTCGAGAGGTGCGCAGAGTGATTCGGCAGTTCTGCTCTGCTCTTTTCCCAGTCTGTGCCTGTCAGTTAAGTGAGGGGCTGTTGTCATGACAACTCACTGAGTGCTCTCAGCTGTTAGGAGCCAGCTGACCTTTGACCTCATACATTCAGTCTTATTGATCCAGATTATGGATTTCTCACCTGGTTTTGTCCTCCTAATGAGTCCACATATGTCTCTGTCCTCTTCTCCTGTCTCCTCCTTGTCCTTGAGGCCACATGTCCTCCTCTATCTCTCCTCCTCTGTCTGTCCTCTCATCATGTCCTTTGCTGCTCACTTATATGATTGACTGTGTTTCAGCTGCCAGTTCACCTCTTTTTCAGCTCTTTCTGCCTTTTACAATCATTTGCTCTACATTCAACCAGTTCAGCACCTTTAATATTCACTTTCAGCTGTAAATCCTTTAACTATTGACTTCAGCTTCATGATTACTTCGGCTGGTGCTTCAGCAAGCAGACTTCAGCCATTTTCAGCCATGTTTCACTTTCTTAAGCACATTTCAGTTCAACTTTCCACCATTTTAACTACATTTAAACACCAATTTGTGCTTTAAATGGTTGAACTCTTCATTTCAGCTTCATATATACTTCTTCAACAACCATTTTTCAGCCATCTTCAGCAATCTTTCAGCACCTTTTATCTCCACTTTGAGCTTTCAATCCTTCAACTTTTCACTTCAGCTTAATAAATATTTCTTCAACAAAGACATTTCAGCCTTTTTTAACCATCTTCAGCCATTTTTCAGCATTTTATTTCAATCATTCAGCATGACAGCATTCACACATGCTGTTATGCAATAACAGCTTTTTCTAGTTATTATTATTATTATTGTGTGAATGCTGTTAAGCATTCACACTATAGTTTTCCTGTTTTTATTTATTATTATTATTCCATATTCTTCCGCCGTTTTTCGGCACCTTTCTCCTTCTGCATTTTTTGTGCTATTTCAACAATTTTGGTATCAAAACGTTCAGCTCGTTCAGGACATTCCTGCTCTGACTTTTGGTATTTATAACTTTTATACTTTTTAAAATATTTAACTTTAAACAAAAATATTTTGCCATTGAAATCTATTGAAAACCTTTCAGCTCATTCAAAAACTTCTGCTTCTTTCAACTCCTACTACTTTTACATACTTTCAGCTAGAAACACCATTCAAACTTTAAACAACTCACAACGGATTGGGCTATTTAAAAATGTCTTTTTTTGCCGATATGTTTTACGGTTTTGGATTTATGGAAGTTTAAATATCATAAAAATTTTCATTTTCAACAAAATCTCTCCCACTCTAGCACCCTCTAGCTTTTCAGCCTCTTCCGCTACTCCAAACAAATTCTCATAACTCCTACAATTTTCATCGTAGAGACATACATTATACATCAAAACGGAGGAATTTAAGTTGGCTTCGAATAGAACCAAGCACGACAGAGCTGGGACTTATAGATTTTGAGTTACGCCTCTCCAAGCGAGCAAAAGTCAACTTTTGCTCCTATACCCTTCCATTCAAATCAGAGGCAGGATTCTGGGTCAAAGTGCATTTCTCCTCTGTTTTTAACTCGCCACCATTTAAATTCTGTTCAAAGTAGGGATGAATAAATTACATCCCTGCCTTCCTCAGACCCTCCTGGCGCTCACGGTGAAAGAATTATTTTGATATCTCCTAAAGTTTTCTGTCAGGAGCGAGGAGTTCGAGAGGTGCGCAGAGTGATTCGGCAGTTCTGCTCTGCTCTTTTCCCAGTCTGTGCCTGTCAGTTAAGTGAGGGGCTGTTGTCATGACAACTCACTGAGTGCTCTCAGCTGTTAGGAGCCAGCTGACCTTTGACCTCATACATTCAGTCTTATTGATCCAGATTATGGATTTCTCACTTGGTTTTGTCCTCCTAATGAGTCCACATATGTCTCTGTCCTCTTCTCCTGTCTCCTCCTTGTCCTTGAGGCCACATGTCCTCCTCTATCTCTCCTCCTCTTGTCTGTCCTCTCATCATGTCCTTTGCTGCTCACTTATATGATTGACTGTGTTTCAGCTGCCAATTCACCTCTGTTTCAGCTCTTTCTGCCTTTTACAATCATTTGCTCTACATTCAACCAGTTCAGCACCTTTAATATTCACTTTCAGCTGTAAATCCTTTAACTATTGACTTCAGCTTCATGATTACTTCGGCTGGTGCTTCAGCAAGCAGACTTCAGCCATTTTCAGCCATGTTTCACTATCTTAAGCACATTTTACTTCAACTTTCCACCATTTTAACTACATTTAAACACCAATTTGTGCTTTAAATGGTTGAACTCTTCATTTCAGCTTCATATATACTTCTTCAACAACCATATCTCAGCTCTTTTCAGCCATCTTCAGCAATCTTAAGCACATTTCACTTTAACCTTTCACCCTTTCAGCACCTTTTAACTCCCCTTTGAGCTTTAAATACTTAAACTTTTCACTTCAGCTTAATAAATACTTCTTCAAAAGTCACATTTCAGCTATCTTTCACTATCTTCAGCCATCTTTTCAGCATTTCAGTACAATCATTCAGCTTTAAATACTTTAACTATTGACTTCAGCTTCATGATTACTTCAACTGAGGCTTCAACACCCAGACTTCAGCCATTTTCAGCCATGTTGAACTGTCTTCAGCACATTTAAGTTCAGCTTTCCACCTTTTTAACTACATTTAAACACCAATTTGTGCTTTATATTGTTGAACTCTTCATTTCACCTTCATATACTTCTTCAACAACCATATTTTAGCCCTTTTCAGCCATGTTGAACTATCTTAAGCACATTTCAGTTCAGCTTTCCACCTTTTTAAGTACATTTAAACACCTGCTTGTGCTTTAAATCCTTCCAACACTTGACTTAAGCTTTATATATACTGCTTCAACAACCATATTTCAGCCCTTTTCAGCCATCTTCAGCAAACTTAAGCACATTTCAGTTCAACCTTTCAGCCTTTCAGCACCTTTTAATTCCACTTTGAGCTTTAAATCCTTCAACTTTTCACTTCAGCTTAATAAATTCTTATTCAACAGACATTTCAGCCTTTTTTAACCATCTTCAGCCACTTTTCAGCATTTTATTTCAATCATTCAGCATGACAGCATTCACACTTGCTGTTATGCTAATAACAGCATTTTCTAGTTATTATTATTATACCGCATTTTTCGGCACCTTTCTCCTTCCGCATTTTTTGTGCTATTTCAACAATTTTGGTATCAAAACGTTCAGCTCGTTCAGGACATTCCTGCTTTGACTTTTGGTATTTATAACTTTTATACTTTTTAAAATATTTAACTTTAAACAAAAATATTTTGCCATTGAAATCAATTGAAAACCTTTCAGCTCATTCAAAAACTTCTGCTTCTTTCAACTCCTACTACTTTTACATACTTTCAGCTAGAAACACCATTCAAACTTTAAACAACTCACAACGGATTGCGCTATTTAAAAATGACTTTTTTTGCCGATATGTTTTACGGTTTGGGATTTATGGAAGTTTAAAAATCATAAAAATTTTCATTTTCAACAAAATCTCTCCCACTCTAGCGCCCTCTAGCTTTTCAGCCTGTTCCGCTACTCCAAACAAATTCTCATAACTCCTACAATTTTCATCGTAGAGACATAAATTATACATCAAAACGGAGGAATTTAAGTTGGCTTCGAATAGAACCAAGCACGACAGAGCTGGGACTTATAGATTTTGAGTTACGCCTCTCCAAGCGAGCAAAAGTCAACTTTTGCTCCTATACCCTTCCATTCAAATCAGAGGCAGGATTCTGGGTCAAAGTGCATTTCTCCTCTGTTTTTAACTCGCCACCATTTAAATTCTGTTCAAAGTAGGGATGAATAAATTACATCCCTGCCTTCCTCAGACCCTCCTGGCGCTCACGGTGAAAGAATTATTTGGATATCTCCTAAAGTTTTCTGTCAGGAGCGAGGAGTTCGAGAGGTGCGCAGAGTGATTCGGCAGTTCTGCTCTGCTCTTTTCCCAGTCTGTGCCTGTCAGTTAAGTGAGGGGCTGTTGTCATGACAACTCACTGAGTGCTCTCAGCTGTTAGGAGCCAGCTGACCTTTGACCTCATACATTCAGTCTTATTGATCCAGATTATGGATTTCTCACCTGGTTTTGTCCTCCTAATGAGTCCACATATGTCTCTGTCCTCTTCTCCTGTCTCCTCCTTGTCCTTGAGGCCACATGTCCTCCTCTATCTCTCCTCCTCTGTCTGTCCTCTCATCATGTCCTTTGCTGCTCACTTATATGATTGACTGTGTTTCAGCTGCCAGTTCACCTCTTTTTCAGCTCTTTCTGCCTTTTACAATCATTTGCTCTACATTCAACCAGTTCAGCACCTTTAATATTCACTTTCAGCTGTAAATCCTTTAACTATTGACTTCAGCTTCATGATTACTTCGGCTGGTGCTTCAGCAAGCAGACTTCAGCCATTTTCAGCCATGTTTCACTTTCTTAAGCACATTTCAGTTCAACTTTCCACCATTTTAACTACATTTAAACACCAATTTGTGCTTTAAATGGTTGAACTCTTCATTTCAGCTTCATATATACTTCTTCAACAACCATTTTTCAGCCATCTTCAGCAATCTTTCAGCACCTTTTATCTCCACTTTGAGCTTTCAATCCTTCAACTTTTCACTTCAGCTTAATAAATATTTCTTCAACAAAGACATTTCAGCCTTTTTTAACCATCTTCAGCCATTTTTCAGCATTTTATTTCAATCATTCAGCATGACAGCATTCACACATGCTGTTATGCAATAACAGCTTTTTCTAGTTGTGTGAATGCTTTCAAGCATTCACACTATAGTTTTCCTGTTTTTATTTATTATTCTTATTATTCTTCCGCCGTTTTTCGGCACGTTATAACTTGAGCTAGCTTCAGCCGATTTCAACAATTTTGGTATCAAAACGTTCAGCTCGTTGAGGAGAGGGGTGCTTCTATTCAAATTTTTGATATATGTTCAACTTTTTAAGTTATTGATCATTTATTGATTTTCAGCTCCCATTGAAATGAATGGCATTTCAGCTCTTCAGCCTTCAACTGCTTCAAAACTTTCACCTCTTTCAGCTCTTATAACTTCAGCATACTTTCAGCTAGAAACACCATTCAAACTTTAAACAACTCACAAGGGATTGGGCTATTAAACTTCTATTCAACTTTTTGATATCTTTTAGCGTTATTGATTTATGGCAGTTTAAAAATCAATAACTTTTAGAATGTTCATTCCACTCTCTCCCACTCTAGCCCTCACTCTAACCATTCAGCCTGTTCCACTACTCCAAACAAATTCTCATAACTCCTACAACTTTCGTCGTAGAGACATAAATTATACATCAAAACGGAGGAATTTAAGTTGGCTTCGAAGAGAACCAAGAATGACAGAGCTGGGATTTACAGATCTCGAGCTATGCCTCTCCAAGCGAGGAAAAGTCTATTTTTGCTCCCATAGACTTCCATTCAAATCTGGATTCTAAGAGGAAAATGCATTTCTCATGTGTTTTTAACTCGTCACCATTTAAATTCTGTTCACATTACAGTAAAATAAACCACATCCCTGCGTTCCCCAGACCCTCCTGGCACTCACGGTGAAAAAATTATTTGGATAACTCTTATAGTTTTCTTTTAATGAACAGTTGTTCGGGAGGTGCGCAAAGTGATTGGAACAGTGCAGCTCTGCTCTCTGCTTGTCAGCTAAGTGAGGGGCCGTTGTCATGACGACTAACTGACTGCTCTCAGCTGTGAGCAGCCAGCTGACCTTTCACCTAATTCATTCAGTTTTATTGATCCAGATCATGGACTTCTCACCTGGTTTTGGCCTCCTATTGAGTCCAGGCATGTCCCTCTGTCCTCTTCTCCTGTCTCCTCCTTGTCCTTCACATTACAACAGGCCGCATGTCCTCCTCTATCTCTCCTCCTCTGTCTGTCCTCTCATCATGTCCTTTGCTGCTCACTTACATGATGGACTGTGTTTCAGCTGCCAATTCAACTCTGTTTCAGCCCTTTCTGCCTTTTACAATCATTTCTTCTACATTCAACCAGTTCAGCACCTTTAATATTCAGTTTCAGCTTTAAATACTTTAACTATAGACTTCAGCTTCATGATTACTTCAGCTGAGGCTTCAACAAGCAGACTTCAGCCATTTTCAGCCATGTTGAACTATCTTAAGCACATTTCACTTCAACTTTCCACCATTTGAACTACATTTAAACACCAGTTTGAGCTTTAAATCCTTCCAACTATCTAAGCTTCATATATACTTCTTCAGCAACCACATTTTAGCATTTTTCAACCATCTTCAGCAATCTTAAGCACATTTCAGTTCAACATTTCAGCCTTTCAGCACCTTATAACTCCAGTTTGAGCTTTAAATCCTTCAACTTTTCATTTCAGCTTAATAAATATTTCTTCAACACAGACATTTCAGCCTTTTTTAACCATCTTCAGCCATTTTTCAGCATTTTATTTCAATCATTCAGCATGACAGCATTCACACATGCTGTTATGCAATAACAGCTTTTTCTAGTTGTGTGAATGCTGTTAAGCATTCACACTATAGTTTTCCTGTTTTTCTTTATTATTGTGTGAATGCTGTTAAGCATTCACACTATAGTTTTCCTGTTTTTCTTTATTATTGTGTGAATGCTGTTAAGCATTCACACTATAGTTTTCCTGTTTTTATTTATTATTATTATTCCATATTCTTCCGCCGTTTTTCGGCACCTTTCTCCTTCTGCATTTTTTGTGCTATTTCAACAATTTTGGTATCAAAACGTTCAGCTCGTTCAGGACATTCCTGCTCTGACTTTTGGCATTTATAACTTTTATACTTTTTAAAATATTTAACTTTAAACAAAAATATTTTGCCATTGAAATCTATTGAAAACCTTTCAGCTCATTCAAAAACTTCTGCTTCTTTCAACTCCTACTACTTTTACATACTTTCAGCTATAAACACCATTCAAACTTTAAACAACTCACAACGGATTGGGCTATTTGAAAATGTCTTTTTTTGCCGATATGTTTTACGGTTTTGGATTTATGGAAGTTTAAATATCATAAAAATTTTCATTTTCAACAAAATCTCTCCCACTCTAGCACCCTCTAGCTTTTCAGCCTCTTCCGCTACTCCAAACAAATTCTCATAACTCCTACAATTTTCATCGTAGAGACATAAATTATACATCAAAACGGAGGAATTTAAGTTGGCTTCGAACAGAACCAAGCACGACAGAGCTGGGACTTATAGATTTGGAGCTAGGCCTCTCCAAGCGAGGAAAAGTCAACTTTTGCTCCTATACCCTTCCATTCAAATCAGAGGCAGGATTCTGGGTCAAAGTGCATTTCTCCTCTGTTTTTAACTCGCCACCATTTAAATTCTGTTCAAAGTAGGGATGAATAAATTACATCCCTGCGTTCCCCAGACCCTCCTGGCACTCACGGTGTAAAAATTATCTGGACAACTCTTATAGTTTTCTTTTAATGAACAGTGGTTCGGGAGGTGCGCAGAGTGATTGGAACAGTGCAGCTCTGCTCTCTGCTTGTCAGTTAAGTGAGGGGCCGTCGTCATGACAACTCACTGAGTGCTCTCAGCTGTTAGGAGCCAGCTGACCTTTGACCTCATACATTCAGTCTTATTGATCCAGATTATGGATTTCTCACCTGGTTTTGTCCTCCTAATGAGTCCACATATGTCTCTGTCCTCTTCTCCTGTCTCCTCCTTGTCCTTGAGGCCACATGTCCTCCTCTATCTCTCCTCCTCTGTCTGTCCTCCCATCATGTCCTTTGCTGCTCACTTACATGATGGACTGTGGTTCAGCTGCCAATTCAACTCTGTTTCAGCTCTTTCTGCCTTTTACAATCATTTCTTCTACATTCAACCAGTTCAGCACCTTTAATATTCACTTTCAGCTGTAAATCCTTTAACTATTGACTTCAGCTTCATGATTACTTCAGCTGGTGCTTCAGCAAGCACACTTCAGCCATTTTCAGCAATGTTGAACTACCTTAAGCACATTTTACTTCAACTTTCCACCATTTTAACTACATTTAAACAACTATTGACTTCAGCTTCATATATACCTCTTCAACAACCATAATTCAGCCCTTTTCAGCCATGTTGAACTATCTTAAGCACATTTCAGTTCAGCTTTCCACCTTTTAAACTACATTTAAACACCTGCTTGTGCTTTAAATCCTTCAAACTATTGACTTAAGCTTCATATATACTGCTTCAACAACCATAATTCAGCCCTTTTCAGCCATGTTGAACTATCTTAAGCACATTTCAGTTCAGCTTTCCACCATTTTAACTACATTTAAACACCTGCTTGTGCTTTAAATCCTTCCAACTATTGACTTAAGCTTCATATATACTGCTTCAACAACCATAATTCAGCCCTTTTCAGCCATCTTCAGCAATCTTAAGCACATTTCAGTTCAACATTTCAGCCTTTCAGCACCTTTTAACTCCAGTTTGAGCTTTAAGTCCTTCAACCTTTCACTTCAGCTTAATAAATTCTTTTTCAAAAAAGACATTTCAGCCTTTTTTAACTATCTTCAGCCACTTTTCAGCATTTTATTCCAATCATTCAGCATGACAGCATTCACACATGCTGTTATGCAATAACAGCTTTTTCTAGTTATTATTATTATTATTATTATTCTTCCGCCGTTTTTAGGCACCTTCCTCCTTCCGCATTTTTTGTGCTATTTCAACAATTTTGGTATCAAAACGTTCAGCTCGTTCAGGACATTCCTGCTCTGACTTTTGGTATTTATAACTTTTATACTTTTTAAAATATTTAACTTTAAACAAAAATATTTTGCCATTGAAATCAATGGAAAACGTTTCAGCTCATTCAAAAACTTCCGCTTCTTTCAACTCCTACTACTTTTACATACTTTCAGCTAGAAACACCATTCAAACTTTAAACAACTCACAATGGATTGGGCTATTTAAAAATGACTTTTTTTGCCGATATGTTTTACGGTTTTGGATTTATGGAAGTTTAAAAATCATCAAAATCTTGATTTTCAACAAAATCTCTTGTCACTCTAGCGCCCTCTAGCTTTTCAGCCTGTTCCGCCACTCAAACAAATTCTCATAACTCCTACAATTTTCATCGTAGAGACATACATTATACATCAAAACGGAGGAATTTAAGTTGGCTTCGAATAGAACCAAGCACGACAGAGCTGGGACTTATAGATTTTGAGTTACGCCTCTCCAAGCGAGCAAAAGTCAACTTTTGCTCCTATACCCTTCCATTCAAATCAGAGGCAGGATTCTGGGTCAAAGTGCATTTCTCCTCTGTTTTTAACTCGCCACCATTTAAATTCTGTTCAAAGTAGGGATGAATAAATTACATCCCTGCCTTCCTCAGACCCTCCTGGCGCTCACGGTGAAAGAATTATTTGGATATCTCCTAAAGTTTTCTGTCAGGAGCGAGGAGTTCGAGAGGTGCGCAGAGTGATTCGGCAGTTCTGCTCTGCTCTTTTCCCAGTCTGTGCCTGTCAGTTAAGTGAGGGGCTGTCGTCATGACAACTCACTGAGTGCTCTCAGCTGTTAGGAGCCAGCTGACCTTTGACCTCAAACATTCAGTCTTATTGATCCAGATTATGGATTTCTCACCTGGTTTTGTCCTCCTAATGAGTCCACATATGTCTCTGTCCTCTTCTCCTGTCTCCTCCTTGTCCTTGAGGCCACATGTCCTCCTCTATCTCTCCTCCTCTATCTGTCCTCCCATCATGTCCTTTGCTGCTCACTTATATGATTGACTGTGTTTCAGCTGCCAATTCACCTCTTTTTCAGCTCTTTCTGCCTTTTACAATCATTTGCTCTACATTCAACCAGTTCAGCACCTTTAATATTCACTTTCAGCTGTAAATCCTTTAACTATTGACTTCAGCTTCATGATTACTTCAGCTGGTGCTTCAGCAAGCAGACTTCAGCCATTTTCAGCCATGTTTCACTATCTTAAGCACATTTCAGTTCAACTTTCCACCATTTTAACTACATTTAAACACCAATTTGTGCTTTAAATGGTTGAACTCTTCATTTCAGCTTCATATATACTTCTTCAACAACCATTTTTCAGCCATCTTCAGCAATCTTTCAGCACCTTTTAACTCCACTTTGAGCTTTCAATCCTTCAACTTTTCACTTCAGCTTAATAAATACTTTTTCAAAAGTCACATTTCAGCTATCTTTCACTATCTTCAGCCATCTTTTCAGCATTTCAGTACAATCATTCAGCTTTAAATACTTTAACTATTTAGCTTCAGCTTCATGATTACTTCAGCTGAGGCTTCAACACCCAGACTTCAGCCATTTTCAGCCATGTTGAACTATCTTAACCACATTTTACTTCAACTTTCCACCATTTTAACTACATTTAAACAACTATTGACTTCAGCTTCATATATACCTCTTCAACAACCATAATTCAGCCATTTTCAGCCATGTTGAACTATCTTAACCACATTTCAGTTCAGCTTTCCACCTTTTTAACTACATTTAAACACCTGCTTGTGCTTTAAATCCTTCCAACTATTGACTTAAGCTTCATATATACTTCTTCAACAACCATAATTCAGCCCTTTTCAGCCATGTTGAACTATCTTAAGCACATTTCAGTTCAGCTTTCCACCATTTTAACTACATTTAAACACCTGCTTGTGCTTTAAATCCTTCCAACTATTGACTTATGATTACTTCAGCTGATGCTTCAGCAAGCACAGCTCAGCCATTTTAAGCCATGCAACTTTCTTTAGCACATTTCAGTTCAACGTTTCGCCATTTCAAATACATTTAAATACCTGTTTGAGCTTAAAATTGCTCAACTCTCTTTTTTGCTTCTTATACACTGTTTAACAAGCACATTTCAGCCTTTTCAACCATCTTCAACCACTTTTTACAATCATTTCCAGTCAACTTTCCACCATTTCAGCACATTCTAATTCCAGTTTCATTTTTATATTCAAAAACTTTTCAGTTCAGCTTCATGAGTGGATTCCTTCTCACACCCAGGCTTATTACAGCACAGCAACAGTATAATAATATTAAATCCACTTTGTTCTTGTCTGTGTGTGGTCTGAAATTCTAATAAAGAAGGAAGAATATTTACATTCATAGCAAATATAAATTTGAACTGATCATCTGGCTAAATACTGGTAATAATGTTTTCAGGTAGGCATAAATCTGCCTCTAAGGCTAACTTGACTTTACTACTTGAACACAATACAATGCTGCCACCCAGTGGCCAAATAGAATAATGCCTCGTAAAACACGTAGCGCACTGGAACGTCAAGAAAAATAACTAATAAAGTCCTAGATATCTTTCACGAGCAATACCGCACTAAACTCAAATAGAGTTGTACTAAACAATACTGCAACTGCATGTTAGGGTAAATTTACATATTAAATGTATGCCAAGGTGTACATAAAGAACAAACAGTATAATTTACATGGAAAACTGTAGGACTACTGATTAAGAAGGTGGAAATACAGGACGGCAACCTCGTTTAATATGAACACTTCCGACTACAGCTTGAACACCAACTATGGTTTGAACATTGCAAAGCAATATTTTTTTGGAATATTGTCAAACGTCAGTTGTACATGAGATGTGCTATAGAAAATCAATTTGACTTGCCTAAAGTCTTTAAAAAGAGTTAGTCTGGTTACAGTGTATCCATCAGTTACAGCAACAATGATATTATTTTTTTACAACATCTTGTTTGGCCTGACTGTTGTCGAATTCCCAGGAGATGACGCTGGGTATTTTCCCACATGTCTGAGACAAGGGACAGATTGTCCAGCTTTAAGCTACATCTCCTGGTGCTTTCTTTAATTTTATTTATTTTACTTACTTGTATTAGGACAGCTAAATTGTGTTTAATTCCCTTGTTGTCTCAGATGCAATTAAATGTATTTGAACATCGCTGTCCATGCGTCCCAAACGTGCTAAAGGTAGGTGGTGCAGTTGCGGGCTGTTACATTGACGCACTGACGCATCAGGGAATCCGTGCAAGGATGAGCTGGTAAACATGAAGAGTGCCACGTTGGTCAGCCAATCATTGCGTCCGATCAACGATTGGCTGGCCTTCTTACACGGACATTTCCGCTCACAGTTCGAAGTGTAGAAAAAGACGTAGCAGCACAGATATGAAGGAGCGGGAGCTTATGCCAGAGCCAGACATAAGTCTGCAGGAAAACAAGGCGGAGATGGAGGTAAGAGTGAAAGAAGGCTAATAATATTTTTAATAAAACAAGGTTGAGTGAGAGGGGGTAAATGGAAAAGAGGAGAAAGACAAGGACTAGGTTTGGGAAAGTGGTGCGTGAATTAGCGTGAATGTGCAAGACCGTTGCAGTGCAAGGTTTCGCTTTAATTGTTTGGGAAAGTAATTACGTTGAGTTTTTAAGCAGAGTAGGCTATATTTGCAGCCAATTTCTGAATACAGTCTCGACGAAGAATCGGTGGTTCATCCGCCATTAGCCTGCAGAAATTCACATTCGATGTGTAAGCAGTTAGTTCTAAGCAGGAAAATATCTCTTACCACACAGCGTGTCTATTAATAGCCATTCTGGAATGGAAAGAAGAATACATAAAAAATACCTACATCAACGGCTTTTTAGATGACACGTGCACATAACCGAGTTTTAAATTTGAGTTGCATTTGAGTTCATTGCCTGGGAAATCAAGCCCGAGCTGCAGAGCTAGCTTGCAGCGCGAATCGTTTGCTAGCAGATTACGATCTGCCCCAACACCGCTATAGACACAGTTTTATTATTATTATTATTATTATTATTTTATTATTATTATATTATTTTATTATTATTACATAATTAATCAATATAAATTACCCAATTTCAATTTTTATTAATTGTTTTTTTATGTTTTTATATATTTGGGCGCAATGTCCAATCCGATCCTGTCTCTGGGTTTCTGACGTCACAGGGAAGAACTTCTTGTGATATTAGAAACGCAGCGGCGGGAAAAATCACTTTTCATCTTTTCCCGGTGAAGTAAGGTAGGTTTGATCTTTCTTAAAAATGCTAACTTACACACATATGACCGTATTCGTAAAAATCTGTTTAAAAAAATAATAATAATTAGGATTTTTAAGGGGCATTAGCATTACAAAGAGAAAATAGCTTTTTTTTTTCTCCTGTATTAATGAAGTTTTTTGGCTAGTTTACTTTTCTGTGGGTTAGGTACAGCTCATAGGTTAAAAGCTTTTCTTTTTCCTTTCTTCCCTGGCAATGACCTGTTAAACAAGTCAATAGGTGTATGTAACAGTATTCGGTTATGTGCTGGTGTCTTGTAAAAAGTCTTGAGGCTTATTTGTGTTTCTATTCCAATTTTAGGATGGCATTAAGACAAGTGCTGTGGGAAAAGGCCCCTGAGCCATATGCGAAGCCCCCTCCGCTGCACTTGCGTGTGATAGACATCTGTGATATGGTCCGAGTCCTGTCCTGGGATTTTGTGAAAGGCCAGGCCATACCAAAAATGAGTAAAAATAACACCGTTGTGGCTGTCACCGATGGCACTACGGTAACAAAAATAACTCTCTTCGAAGAGTACCGGCACAAAATGGCAGTAGGCAAAACTTATTATGTGAAAAACTATGGGGTGAGGGGAACCAGCCCCCCCTATCACATCTTAATTTTGAAAGAGACAATGTTCTATAGGAGCTCACCTGTCGCTCTCACCGATGAGCTTGTTGAGGAGGGCAAAAAGCTCCTCAACCCTAAGTCCGTACTGACCCCAACCTCTGAGGCATCTAGAGGAAGGGGCTTCATTACGCTGGAGGGCTCTGTTCTAGAGGTAGGTTATGGAGCATTCAGAATAGTTTGAAAATAACACTTTTAGGTGGACTGATAGGCCTCCTCATAACGAGGCAACTTTCTTTCAGCATGCTGTGCCAGTTCTTTGGTTAAAAGAAATGAAATAGTAAATTACCTCTGTGTGTTTTTTTTTTTTTTTTTTTTTTTTTTTTTAATTTTTTGTCTTTTTAGTTTACAGAAATTAAGGAGGTTACTGTTGGGAGAGAGCACGTGCCAATGAGGACAGTAAAGATCCAACAGGTATGTCGACTTATTATCTTTATAGAATAAGATAAAGTGACAAGAACAATGAAAGAAATGGGGAAGAAAGAGACTTGTGTTTAGTCAGGCTACTTAATGTACATCAGGGGTGCCCAAGTCCGGTCCTGGAGATCTACCATCCTGCAACTTTCAGATGCAGCCCTTCTCCAACACGCCTGGATCAAATGACTGGCTCGTTACCAGGCCTCTGCAGAGCTGAATGACATTCATATGACATCTGGTGGAAGCGTGCAGGAGAAGGGTTGCATCTGAAAGTTGTAGGATGGTAGATCTTGAGGACCCAACTTGGGCACCACTGATGTACAGTATTCACTGAAGGAAATGTTTGATATTAATTGATGACTTTTCAGGGCACTGACACAGCAACAGTGAGCCTCTGGAGGGAGGCAGCAACATTTCCGTTGCAATGTGGACTCCTAATTCGGATGAGCCATCTAAGACACAGCACCATCTATCTACAAACAACCAACTTTACGAAGATTGAGGTAATTTCTAGAATATTTAAGTTGAACATTGCAACACACACATCTCCTTTCTCCTCTGCTCACAGCTGATTCCTCACTTCGATTACATTTTTCCTGTTCTCTTTACCTCTACTCATCTCCTCTCATCTCCTTCCTCATCTCTCCTCTCATCACCTTACCTCTTATTATCACCTTTCCTCTCCTCATCACCTTAGCTCTCCTCATCACCTTTCCTCTCCTCACATCACCTTTCCTCTCCTCACATCACCTTTCCTCTCCTCATTAACTTACCTCTCCTCACATCTCCTTTCCTCTCCTTTCCTCTCCTCATCACCCTACCTCTCCTCACATCTCCTTTCCTCTCCTTTCCTCTCCTCATTAACTTACCTCTCCTCACATCACCTCTCCTCTCCTTTCCTCTCCTCATCACCCTACCTCTCCTCACATCTCCTTTCCTCTCGTCATTAACTTACCTCTCCTCACTTCTCCTCACATCACCTTTCATCTCCTTTCCTCACCTTACATCTCCTCACATCTCCTTTCCTCTCATTACTTACCTCTCCTCACATCTCCTCACATCTCCTTTGCTCTCATTACTTACCTCTCCTCACATCACCTCTCCTCTCCTTTCCTCTCCTCATCACCTTTCCTCTCCTCACATCACCTTTCCTCTCCTCATTATCTTACCTCTCCTCACATCACCTCTCCTCTCCTTTCCTCTCCTCATCACCTTTCCTCTCCTCACATCACCTTTCCTCTCCTCATTATCTTACCTCTCCTCACATCACCTTTCCTCTCCTCACATCACCTTTCCTCTCCTCATTATCTTACCTCTCCTCACATCACCTTTCCTCTCCTCACATCTCCTTTCCTCTCCTCATTACTTACCTCTCCTCACATCACCTCTCCTCTCCTTTCCTCTCCTCATCACCCTACCTCTCCTCACATCTCCTTTCCTCTCCTTTCCTCTCCTCATCACCCTACCTCTCCTCACATCTCCTTTCCTCTCCTCATTACTTACCTCTCCTCACATCACCTCTCCTCTCCTTTCCTCTCCTCATCACCCTACCTCTCCTCACATCTCCTTTCCTCTCGTCATTAACTTACCTCTCCTCACTTCTCCTCACATCACCTTTCCTGTCCTCACATCTCATTTCCTCTCATTACTTACCTCTCCTCATCACCTTACCTCTCCTCACATCTCCTTTCCTCTCGTCATTAACTTACCTCTCCTCACTTCTCCTCACATCACCTTTCCTGTCCTCACATCTCATTTCCTCTCATTACTTACCTCTCCTCATCACCTTACCTCTCCTCACATCTCCTTTCCTCTCGTCATTAACTTACCTCTCCTCACTTCTCCTCACATCTCCTTTCCTCTCGTCATTAACTTACCTCTCCTCACTTCTCCTCACATCACCTTTCATCTCCTTTCCTCACCTTACATCTCCTCACATCTCCTTTCCTCTCATTACTTACCTCTCCTCACATCACCTCTCCTTTCCTCTCCTCATCACCTTACCTCTCCTCACATCTCCTCACATCTCCTTTGCTCTCCTCATCACCTTTCCTCTCCTCACATCACCTTTCCTCTCCTCACATCACCTTTCCTCTCCTCATTACTTACCTCTCCTCACATCACCTCTCCTCTCCTTTCCTCTCCTCATCACCTTTCCTCTCCTCACATCACCTTTCCTCTCCTCACATCACCTTTCCTCTCCTCATTACTTACCTCTCCTCACATCACCTCTCCTCTCCTTTCCTCTCCTCATCACCCTACCTCTCCTCACATCTCCTTTCCTCTCGTCATTAACTTACCTCTCCTCGCTTCTCCTCACATCACCTTTCCTGTCCTCACATCTCATTTCCTCTCATTACTTACCTCTCCTCATCACCTTACCTCTCCTCACATCTCCTTTCCTCTCGTCATTAACTTACCTCTCCTCACTTCTCCTCACATCACCTTTCATCTCCTTTCCTCACCTTACATCTCCTCACATCTCCTTTCCTCTCATTACTTACCTCTCCTCACATCACCTCTCCTCTCCTTTCCTCTCCTCATCACCTTACCTCTCCTCACATCTCCTCACATCTCCTTTCCTCTCAATACTTACCTCTCCTCACATCTCCTTTCCTCACCTTACATCTCCTCACATCACCTTTCCTCTCCTCATTACTTACCTCTCCTCACATCACCTCTACTCTCCTTTCCTCTCCTCATCACCCTACCTCTCCTCACATCTCCTTTCCTCTCCTCATTACTTACCTCTCCTCACATCACCTCTCCTCTCCTTTCCTCTCCTCATCACCCTACCTCTCCTCACATCTCCTTTCCTCTCATCATTAACTTACCTCTCCTCACTCCTCCTGACATCACCTTTCCTGTCATCACATCTCCTTTCCTCACCTTACATCTCCTCACATCTCCTTTCCTCTCCTCATTACTTACCTCTCCTCACTTCACCTCTCCTCTCCTTTCCTCTCCTCATCACCCTACCTCTCCTCACATCTCCTTTCCTCTCCTCATTACTTACCTCTCCTCACATCTCCTTTCCTCTCCTTTCCTCTCATTACTTACCTCTCCTCACATCACCTCTCCTCTCCTCTCCTTTCCTCTCCTCACATCTCCTTTCCTCTCCTCATCACCTGTCCTCTCCTCATTAACTTATCTCTCCTCCCATCACCTTACCTCTTCTTATCTCTCCTTTCATCACCTCCTCATCACCTTTCCTCTCCTCATCAACTTACCTCTCCTCATATCACCTAACCCCTACTTATCTATCCTGACAGATGGTGGAGGAAGACAAAGTAACTCTCACTGGTAAGGTCGAGGGGGTTTCGAGTTGCCAGGAGGATGACAACCTAAACATCGACTTCTCAGATGGAAGCGAGTTAGTAATTGCAAAGGCGTTATGGGAGCCATTGGAAGAGCAGTTTGAAAAAGGTGACCTGTTTCTGACCGTGGAGAGGGTTGGAACAAGGGTCACAGCTGTAAAGGCTGTTGAGAAAAAAAAAATAGTTTAGTTTCAGTGAGCTGTATTTCTTTTTTTTATTTGTTCGTTCAATCATTCATTCATTCATTCGCTCATTCATTCCGTTCATTACATTCATTGTTCCATTCGCAAATTTATCTTCATTAATTGAACATTCTTGTTAGTTAGGGTTGTTTAGTTTGATTTATTTAATTTATTTTTCTAACCGCCAAGCAAAGCTGTTTATTTATTTATTTTTTTACTGTAATGGAAAATCTGTTTTAATGAACTGCATTTCTTTTTTACTGTATGTGTGTGTGTGTGTGTGTTTATTTATTTATTTATTTATTTATTTATTTATTTATTTATTCATTCTTGTATTTTTCCAATAAAAAATTTGTCTTAATTGAACATTCTTGTTAGTTAGGGTTATTTAGTTTGATTTATTAATTTCTTTTTCTAACTGCCAAGCAAAGCTGTTTATTTATTTATTTTATTTTTTTTACTTTAATGGAAAATAAATCTGTTTTAAAAAAAACAAAAAAAAAAAAAACAAAAGTAAAAAATAATAAAAAAAAAAATCTATGATGTTTCAATGAACTGCATTTCTTTTTTACTGTATGTATGTGTATGTGTGTGTGTGTGTGTGTATTTATTTATTTATTTATTTATTTATTTATTCATTCTTGTATTTTTCCAATAAAAAATTTGTCTTAATTGAACATTCTTGTTAGTTAGGGTTATTTAGTTTGATTTATTAATTTCTTTTTCTAACTGCCAAGCAAAGCTGTTTATTTATTTATTTTTTTACTTTAATGGAAAATAAATCTGTTTTTAAAAAAAAAAAAAAAAAAAAACAAAAGTAAAAAATAATTTAAAAAAAAAATCTATGATGTTTCAATGAACTGCATTTCTTTTTTTTTTTTACTGTATGTATGTATTTATGTATTTATATATTTTTTTAGATTTTTCCAATAAAAAATTTTGTCTTAATTGAACATTCTTGTTATAAATTATTCTGAAGATTTGATCTGTTTTGCTACAATTTAAAAAAAAAAAAAAAAACTAAAGTTCTACTCAAAATTCAGTATATTTTTATTATAGAATACAAGATGATCAAGAGATGCTTCTGTTTTCACATGGCTGACAGAGATTAGTTGGGGTTGTTTAGTTTGATTTATCAATTTCTTGGTCTAACCGCCAAGCAAAGCAAAGTCACAAAGTAAATTATTTTAAAGATACAGGTAAATACCAAGTGTGGTCTGTGAGATCTGATGGGACGGTTTACTGGTTGGATTAAGTGGTTAAGATTGTGAAATGTAATGGAGGCATCCAATGTTAACTTGTTTTTTTTATATATATATATACATCACAAAATATGTAATTGCAGGTCAACCAGCTTATAAAATGATGAAGGCTGGCCCAAATATTAGTATCATTCATATTAATTCTATGGTGTTCCTCTAATTAGTAAAAGATATGTAATATTAATAGCTTTATCTATCACTTGTGATGGAGTTATGGCTGCCTCATGTACCATAGCAATATTCATACATGAATAATATACAGTTTTCTTTGCAAAACCATTTAATGATAAAAATGATGGTTTAAAAATGTATTATCTTATCTACTAATTAATGCAACTATCAACATGTGAAACGTTGTTTTAAAGAGAAGTTCAAAGACTGAACAGTGTTCGGACACCTTATTGTGACTTTATTATCACATTGTAGTCATTCACATTACAGTAGTAATTGTATTAAATTTGTTTATATTATTCAGTCAGTGTTAGTTGTTAGTTAGTGGACTTATATGTTTAAGAACTTTATTTACTTATATTTTACACAGTTTGTAACCAAACACTGGAATTTCTTACTCCACCTAAACTAAACACCCTCCTTTCTACGAGACCGCGCCAGCTCCCGCCCCTCCCCTTCTGCTGGCTTCGGCAAACAGTGAGTAAGCGGCAATCTGTCTCTCGTGAAATTATTAATATTTTATCTATAAACAGCTGTAAACGTCCTCAGAAATGTCCTGAGATGTTGATGAACTATAAGCGAAGTAAAATCAGTCGAAGAACGGTCGAAATTAATTACTATTTTAACAGTTTTAATCGAAACGAACCGGAAGTACATCCATTTCGCTTCGTCACGCTAGCGGAGATTAATGGCTAATGTCCCTCGGTTAAATTATTCAGTTTATGAACTATAAACACGTTTAAGCATCTTCTAACGTGTCCAGTGTGTTGAATGGTAAACGATGTAAAATCAGCCAAACAATAATCGAAATTAGCCATATGAACAAGTATATTTTAACAGTTTGAAGCTAGCTAACCGTTCGCGTTGCTAACGCTAATGGACGCTAACGGCTAATTTTAATGTCATAAATATGTCTTCAGCTCTTGTTAAACTTCAGACGAATTCAAACAAACCAATGACCCACCAGATTTATTTATTCTTTAACCACAGTGACGAAGTTAAATGACATGGCTAATGGCAGATAGGGAGAAAGCAACCAAATTCATTACTATCCCATTCATAGTAACTGGTTTTGTACAGTAAGCTAGCGATTAGCATTATGCTAACCGCTAGCTGTCTGTTCATCCAGACCTGTAGATAATTAGGTGTGTTTTGTAAGGGATTCATATACAGTTAACTGCTAATGCTATCCAGCCTGGAGGGACTAATCAGTCAGAAAACTTTCGTTCTCAGTTAAAAGACTTAATATGCACAGCTGTAAAATTAATAATGTTATAACTGAGTTAACTACTAAGCTGACAGGGACCAAAACATGCAGAGATGAGATGTTTTTCTCTGGTGGCACAGACAGGTATGACATAGATAACTTAAGGACTCTACGGTCTAACTGCAGCTGTGTCTCACAGCTGTTTACTGTCTGTAAAGGTGAGACACACATCAAATTAACCAGATGAAAAATTAATTACTTGTATTTATTACTGATTTTATGTCCACATGACTTTTAACACACTACTCTACATATAAATTAAATGACTGCTTCAGTGAATTGTTTTTTTATGGCCAGGTCATTTTTCTGTAGGAACTGGTTTAGATCTGTTTGAACTGGATTATAATTCACCTGAACTGGACTGTATCATTAGAAATGCCCTGAGAGGACCTGCTCATTATATGGTGTGTTAGAAATTAGCTGCATTGAAGATTTTACAGTAAAATAAAATGGAAATGTGGTATCATCAGTATTATGTGTGTGTGCTGGAGTTCTGGCAGACTGACTCCTCTCAGCTCAGATAATAAACTGTTGATCTGTGTTTTCAGACTAGAGAGAGAAACTCCTGGTGGTTTATCGACTGTTTGGTAAGTACAGACTGATTCAAAGCAGTGGTTCTCACTGTTTAAAAAAATGTACATTAAAATAAATTTAGGCTGAGAAATGACTTAATAATCACCAGCACATTATTTATTAATACATATTGTAATAGCTGCAGCTATAAAACCAGCAACAGAAGAGATTTGTGTTCCTGACGTTCCTGAATCTAAAACAACCAGAAGAAACCACGGCTTTAAGCATTTTCATGTCATGTTATCAGGATTTTACAGTCATGTGAAGCAGACAGTCCTTCCTCTTACAGTTCACAGCTGTAATTTATCAGGACATAATGAGAAATTATCTGCTCCTCGCCAGCTCTGAAAATGAAGTTAATACACCATCAGATAAGAAAATACACATCTCTAACCATGCTGTTATTTAATGAACAGAAACATGAAATCTGTTGAAGACCAAGTCACATCGATCCTGTCCTGATATATTAAACCTTAGAAATGAAAGAGTGGACTTTGTTTCACCAGGACTGTTAAATCCAGTGGATCATGATGGCCTGAATGGAGTTAAATGTGATGGAAGAAATGTTCAGTTTAATGGATGATGTCTTCAGAGAAAAAATGTTCTGATCAATGAGCCTGTTTATGTTGTATGTTAGGATAATTTTTTGAGTCCTGCTATCACAAGCAAAACTACAAACCAGTGTAGATGTGGAAAACTCAGGGTGTGTAGTGGTCGGGAAGTTGACCAGGTATTTTATAAAGCCAACTGTCTCCAGAGAGCAGTAGATGATCTCACACTTAAAGTCTCTGTTTTTATCCACGTATTATCTCCCGAATTCAGCTTTCTTCTGGAAGAAAACCATGATTCTGGATTTTTTTAATGGCTGTTTTTGGTTTGCTGTGAAACATCCATCCATCCATCCATTATCTTGACCGCTTATTCCATTTCGGGTCGCGGGTGAGCTGGAGCCTATCCCAGCATTTTAACAGGTGAGAGGCAGGGTACACCCTGGACAGGTCACCAGTCTGTCGCAGGGCTGCTGTGAAACAACCCTTCCAAAATCTGAGCCAATAGAAACAGATGTAATATTGACATGACAAGCAGCTCAGAGTAACCAGACACAGTAACCAGTAATCAGAGTAACTAACACATGTTGACTTTACAAAGTGAGACACGAGTCAGTAAATCCACCATCATGTGATCAGCCAGACTGACTCAGGTCTAAACTGTAGATTCACTTCTAAACTTAAACATGATGATTTATCCTCTGACTCTCTGAGCTGAGTTTGTCCAGGTGATCTGCTGAAGCCAGACTCTCCTCACCTGGAGGAAACTCTGTCAGGTAACACAGACAGAACCACAATGAGACACCTGGATAAGCTTTGACTGACATTTCTGTTTCACAGCAAGCTGAAAACAAGCAGAGACAATCACAGATTACAGGTTTTTACTAAAGAAAGTTCAGTTTTAGGAGGAGAGCAGGATGTTTGTTCAGTCAGTCTGAGCAGGAACGGATCAGACGTGAAGCAGAATATACCTGGATGAAGGTGGAAGAGGAAGATAAATGATTCAGTTTTACTTTATCATCACATCTGGTGTTTGTTTTAAAAGCTGCTTTAGATTTCTGACATGACATTTAACTAGTGGTCATACAGACGTCTTCCTCCTCCGTCCAGGTGATGTTAGAGCAGCAGATTTAAACATTTCTTCTTCTCAGCTTTCTACATGTTAACACACTGTGTGCTTCCTGAACTCAGACCTGATCAGACTGGTCCAGTTCTCGGCTGCTGGCTGGATTTAACAGATATGAGGTCTCCCTCTGAGACTCTTTCAGCCATAAACACTGAATCAAGGAGCTGCATGGAGCTCTACAGTAGATCATTTCACTGCTTTGTTTACTTACAATCACACAGAAGAAATGTCTGACTTTACTGGACACTAATGAAAGCATCACAGGTTTTTTCTAGAAGAGTACAGACACGACTGTCCTCATCATGTCCAGTAAATAAGCTTCAGTGGCTCCTAAAGGACACTTTGGCTTCATTTAAAGATGATGAATCTTGTTTTATTTACCAGCCAACATGTTATGGTTCTCAGGTATGAGACATCAAGATGGAAAATATAGAAAACATTCAGGTTAATTTAAGTGGAACTTCAGTTTTCTGCTGTTTGTAGAAAAATATGATTATTGATTATTGTCATGGGTTTTTAGTTAAGTCATTGTTTCCCTAACAGTACACAGTATTAGAGCTTGAAACCCAGACACACCAGCACCTACAGTCCAGCAAACACAGGTTATCTTAGTAGCTGAAAAGCTGTTTTACCTCCACAGCTGGTTACCGATTTTAACCAGAACAGATGGATCTGGTAACTAACCTGTTGTCTCTTTTCTCAGGCTGAGAGATTGTTAGCTGCATCCTGTGCTTCTGCTGCGGTACGTATGATCATGTATGAAACATGCAGTGTTCCTGTATTCTTACAGAACCCGTATCAGAGGCCGAGTCAGTAAAGTTTAGATGAGTTCCTGTAAAGTAGATGATTGAACGTCTGTAGTGGAGCTGGACAGTTTTATCAGCTTTCAGTGATTGTAGGAACACAGACATGTCGGCCACCATCAGCTCATACAGTCTCATGTTCATCTGCTCATGTCTGTGGAGTTGAGTCACATTCATGTTTCTTCTTAAACTACAGGAATGACCTATAAACATTAATAATAAGTCCAGCAGCTTGTAGAGAACCAAGCAGCTTCCACATTTCACATGTAAACAGATGTTTCTCTGAGGATCCTGACATATTCCTGGAAAGTTTTTAGTTTAGAAGATGTAGAACATCTACAGCTGTTTTTTACATCTGAACCATAAACACTTGGAGCCTCTGAGATGATGATCAGAGCTCCAGCCTCCAGTAAAACCAGTCAGGTGTCCAGACTTAGCCAGTGGGACAGGATTGTGTTAAAGTTGTACTCATACCTGTTCCTGCTACTTCCTGTTTAACTGCTGTCAATCATCCTGTCAGCGTGCAGCTGGTTAACATCCAGACCAGCAGACCTGGTCCTCTCAGACTGGATCCATGAACTGCAACATCCGTCATCACGCAAGATGTTTCACAGCTGATCTGCTGCTGCTCTGCTTTCCTTCTGACCTCTGATCACTTCTGTATTAATCAGCAGCAGGACTGATGTCACCTTGTAGAAAGAGGACATGATATTTTTATCTTTGATCATGAAGCTTCCAGCCTCTGAAATGATCTTCTAACAGCAAGTTAAAGTCCAGAAAAGTCTGGATCAAAGCTCATCCTGTTGAGACCAGAGCAGAAGCAGTCAGCTGTGAGATCAGATGATTTGATGGTTTCTGGCAGTGAACTAACTCCTCTGTTTCTCCTCTCAGACTCCGAGAGAACGGGGTTCAGGATTCCTGCTTTGTCTGGTAAGTGTTTATAGTAGATGGAGGTTGAGTCCATCACATGACTGAATGTATGAGGGTTTCACATTTAAACCTTTTCATCCTGCTTAAGTTAAATATTGTTATTGATCAGTCCTGCTGACCAGGTGAGTTCCTACATACGTGTTAATAAAAACACATCTAGAAACATTAAACTGAAGTCAGACATGAGAGACGAGCTGTTCTACCTGTAAATGGATCAGACCTGGTCCAGCAGCAGTGGGCGGAGTCCACCAGTGTAAAGCCGACAGTTTCCAGTTGGAACTTCCTGCTAGGTCCCGTTTAATGGATTTAACGACCACAGCCAGAAACCAGCATGTGTTCATGTAATTATGACACTTTATTATGATCAATGTGTTCCAGCTTCATCCTGGTTCCTACATTTAATAAATGAATCAGACCAATAAGCAGCTGCTGACTCTTCCTCTCAGACCTCATCCTGGAGCTGAAACATGGATCATCATGTTACAGAACACCTGCAGCTCTGATGTTTTCTCTCTGCTCATTTATGATGTGTGATGGTCAGTTTAAGTTCTGTCATCAGTAACATGTAAACATGACGTCTCCATCTGAGTTAATCAGCTGCTGGATCAGGAGAGAGCAGGTGAGTCCTGTCAGCCAGAGGTGGGACTGGACCAGAACAGCTGGATTCTTCTGGTCTACAAAATGCAGCTGCTGTGTGTTGAACTTGTTTCCTGGTCTGCATGACATCAGAGGAAGTCCAGATCTACTTTGACTAGAGTCTGCAGTGATCACCTGTGATTGGTTCTGCACTGATCTGGTTCATGTAGACCAGGACTACACAGTTTGGTCCTATGAGGGCAGCAGTCCTGCAGGTTTTAAAGTCTCCCTGCTCCAACACACCTGACTGAGTTGTTGTGTTGGATCCATGTCAGTAGTCTGGTGTGTTGGAGCAGGAAACACTGAAAACCTGCAGGACTGCAGCCTTCGTAGGCCTGAACCAGCAGCCCTGATGTAGAACAAGTCAGAGGGTCTGAGTGGGTTCTACGTTTCATGATGCCATTTATTTTCACACAAACCGCTGGAAATAGTGCTGCACAGAGATTTATTAAACTTGGTTTTTCTTTCAGCTTTCTCTTCATTTGAAGATCTTGGATGTAATTTTATATTTTATGTGTAAAGTGGATGATTGATCATCTGCAGCCTTCAGTCATTACAGACCTGTTACTAAACCCACAGCTTAATAAACCTAGATGGACTTAGTTTCATGTGGCCTTTCTCAAACTGAAACAAAGAATGAGAAATATGATTTTGCCAGATAATATATACAGAAAAAAGTGCAGAACATTTACATAGAATTCTGATGCTAGTGAACCAAAGCTGCCTTTAAAAAACTGCCCATCCTGATCTTACTGAAAACAGTTTTAAAGGAAAACGAGTATTTTTAATAAGGACTTTGTTTTATATTTAAGATAGTTAAAGGGTCTCCAGATTAGATTGTGTTTCATTGAGTTGAGTTAAACAATGTCTAATCAATGTTTTCTGTGTCTTGCAGGTGTCCTGTGTCCTCCACCTCTCTTCCCCTCCCCATCTACCTCTATCATTATTGGACGCTCTATCTTTCCTGTCACTCTAGTGCATATCTATCTAATTATTGGACTCTATCTTGTATCCCATCTATCCCTGCTCTATCTAGGGCAACAAGGCCCACCCTCTATCTTGTATCCCATCTATCCCTGCTCTATCTAGGGCAACAAGGCCCACCCTCTATCTTGTATCCCATCTATCCCTGCTCTATCTAGGGCAACAAGGCCCACCCTCTATCTTGTATCCCATCTATCCCTGATCTGTCTAGGGCAACAAGGCCCACCACACATGAAACCTGTTTTTGAACCTTTTTACAAGAATTGATTGTTTGGAGATTGATTACAAGAAACTTGATATCTTATCTTCTGTCTTATTGGACTCTATTTTTGGACTTTCTGATATTTGCATATAAACTCTCAGCAGTGTAGAATTCCTGGTGAGATCTATCTGTTCTAATCCTGAGAGCATCTCCGCCCTCACGCTCTATCTCTCCGCTGTTCTGTCCTATCCTGCACCCTTGCACTTAGAATTGGAAACAACTAATTTAACTAGAAAGCATTGCTATACATCATATACATTCAGATCTGACAAACATTTAACATTCAGTGGACCAAAGAAAAAGAACATTATTTTAAATATAATTCTGTACATTTGGAAAAACAAATTTGCTACATACACAGACAATTTGGATTGACTTCAGAGATCTTCCATACTTTATCATTTTGTTCATTTGATAGAGATCAGCTGTATTTATTGATCTCCAAGTAACACATCTTTAATACAGCACTTAATACAGTAATTTATAGTTCACTGTTTAGATAAATCTACAAAAATCCTAATTGGATTATAGTAAAATCCAGAGCACGGTCATTTATCTCAGTTTGTTCCTGCTCCTCATTCTGGACTAACTGAAGGTTTGTGAGCTGTAAGTATTTCTGCAGCACTCAGTTACAGTTTGTTATTTGTGTTAAAATATATTATATAAATTAAAGTAAAAGATAACCGCTAGAAGTTCCTGGAGTGTGTTTATTTCCAGTGAATCAGCTGTTTCCACTCCTTTGCTGCTACCACTGGACTCACTGCAGGTTTGCTAAAGTCTTGCTATAAAAGACCACATCCAGCATTGGAGAAGCAGTCTGCTGTCTGTCCTGAGCTGAGCTGAAAGGAGGAATCCAGACAACAGAAGCCATCTTCATCCCACCACCTTCGCTGCTGCTGCTGTGTTCCAGATTTGCACATAAAAGTCGATATAAAACAGTCACAGATGTGAATAGAGCTTAGTGTCATATCTAAAAAATTATTAGATTCATACAGTTCTATCTATTGGAAAAGCTAAAGAGTAGCATAAAACAAAATAAGTAATCTGGTGTAACATCTGACGTAAGTGATCTCTATATATTTCTGGGTATTGAATACTTGTAAAAACTAGTTATAAATTGACTCCTGAGAAATACTGAAAATCCGTATCTGATATTTTCTGTGTGCTAACAAAAGTTACTAGTTTAGTTTAACAGATTGTAGCTAATTCATCTGGTTCTGTCAGATTCATATTTGAAGATTTGAGGATTTCTTAGATATTTTAAAGAATTTGGTTAATTGAAGATTTGAACATTAAATATTTTTAACCACTTGCAGTGACATTACATAACTTTTCCCTTTAAGAGTTAGTGCATATCAGATTAACAAGTGTAAACCGAGTTGATTATTTACGTCTATAAACTTCGTACCAAAACAGTTTTAATAGTTTGGGGGTCAACTGATAGATACTAGCTGATTGTATAGCCTAAATATATTTTCTGGTATAATTACTTCTGAATAGTCTGTACAACAGTTTAAATAACTAATCTGTATAATTTCAGATAACAATATATATCAATTCTTGTGCATATTTGGAATAAAGTATCCAAGAACCACTGAACACAAGAGTAATTTGTACTAAAGTGTGTGGTAATTAAATACTGCTTTGATTCAGCATAAGTTGTACTGAGGTTTTTGGTCGTGTGAAATCTTGAGAAATTATTTTTCTTTAGTGTTTATTAAACTTGAGTTTGTGTTTGAGAAGACATAAAACCTGTTAACTGAGTAAAACTCAAATCTGTTAGTGTTATCAGTACAAATAAAGTAAGGTTTGAGGTTTTGAAGGAGCAAAAATGCCGAGAGCAAAACGTGGGTCTCAGTCTCAGAAGTGCAGATGGGAGAAGGCAAGACAAGCTCGTGAACAAGCACAAGGTACCAGTTCTCAGAGCAGCAACCAGGTGTCCCAGACGGTGTCTTATGCTGATGCTCTAAAGAGAGGATCTCACAGTGATGATGTTGGACAGACTTCTGATGGTCCCCAGGTAAACCAGAGTGTACCACAGCTGTCTCATGCTGAAATGCAGATTACCAACAGAGGCCAGAACAGTTCTAGCGAACCACCAGTTCCTAATGAGAACACTGTCATAGATACTGTCCAGAATGATCCCTCTAAAGGACAACAGGTAAACCAGAGTGTACCACATGTGTCTTATGCTGACATTGTAAAGAGAGGACATGATGCAGCCGGACCATCTCATTTACACACCATGACCGAGGAACCTGAACCATCTGTGACACGACTCTCTGCTTCATACAGTCAGGCTTCCTTCAAATATGGAAAAATGTCAAGGAATAAGCAATGTGTGGCAAACAGTTTGGTGTTTCTATCATATCTGCATGAGGATGAAAACATTACCAAACAAGATCTTAACCATGTTTTGGATAAAGGTGACGCAATGTACAGAGAGGTTCGAAAAAGGTTTAAAAACAGTACTTTCCTGGCAACTGACGAACTCCCAGATGAGGTGACAGCACGAAAGGCTAAATGTCATGTAGACTTAACTCAGGAGTCTCATTATGGAACATATGGAGGTGGAGAGACTGTTCTAAGCCTTGAGGAAGGACTGAGTTGTTTGTTGTCTGATGTACAGTATGCACTGTTGCTAATAACAGGATTATGTGTTGGAGTTTTCCGGACCGAATCTGGAGAATATGGAATTTTTGACCCACATCGTCGAGATAAAGATGGACTGCCAGTGCCATTAGACACACATACGTTTGCAAGTGCTGTAATGCTGAAATTCTCACGTCTGAGTGATATGATTGACAGGATCATATTGTCCTACTCTGCGTTTATGCTAGCACCATCTACTCAGTATGAACTCAAGCCTGTGTCATTTTACACTGCAAACCCATCCAGCTCAAGAAATGCTGTGTCACAGACAGACTGCAGAACGCCAGCTGTTAATACACCGCCTCTGTCACATGATGCTGTTGATAAATCACACAGATATATACGCCATGATCACTCTGAGAACATTTCACCAGAAATAAAAGCTAACTGTAATGTGGTCGAACAACAGGAGATTGAAACTGCATCATTCCAAAGACAGGATTCTCCAGTACATCAATCAAACATGACAGCTCACGTAATGAACACTACAAGTGATCTTTCTGATAACGTAATGCAAAGTGTGTCTACTGATAGCAGTATGCCATTACCTATGAGAGAAGATGGGGTTTCATTATGTAATACCAATGTTGTACCAGAAACAAGTGAATTCTATTCATTCATTGCACATGATGATACTGTCTGTGATGCTGTTAGTGATTTCTCTGATACTGTGCAACTGGAAATCTCCCGGAAACTAACAAAGCTGAGTAAAGCTGAAAGGAGAAAAATGAAAAAGAGAGTAATGATGACCGAAAAACCTAGACAAAAAAAAGATGATAAAAAACAGAAAGAGAGGCAAAAATATTCTTCTAATGAACTTTATAGAAAAAAGAAAAAGTGTGCCTCTACCAAGAGATATCAAAACAACCTTGCTTTTAGACAGAAGAAAACTCAGTACATTAGAAATCAGTACAAACACAATCCTGAGTTTAGAGACAGACAAAGATCATACGTTAGAAATTCCTATAGAGAAAATGCTGAGTTTAGAGACAGACAAAGATCATACGTCAGAAATTCCTATAGAGAAAATGCTGAGTTTAGAGACAGACAAAGATCATACGTTAGAAATTCCTATAGAGAAAATGCTGAGTTTAGAGACAGACAAAGATCATACGTTAGAAATTCCTATAGAGAAAATGCTGGGTTTAGAGACAGACAAAGATCATACGTCAGAAATTCCTATAGAGAAAATGCTCAATTTAGACAGAGACAGAAAGAGTACATAAAGCATTGTTACAAACAAAAGGAGGTGTTTCGACAAAAACAAAAGACATACATCAGAAATAATTATAGACAAAGTGAAGCATTTCGAGAGAGACAGAAAACCTATGTCACCCAACGTTATGCAAATGACAGAGAATTCAGACTCAGACACAGACAGCTTATGAAAAAACGAATGTCAGACAGATACAATGACAACTATTCCTTCAGGATGATGCATAAGATCAGATGTGCAACAATCATTAAAAGAAAATACAGACAGATGAACAGACAAACTCACAATGTAGAAACTGAACCAGAAAACAGAATCAATCCGATTGTAGAGCAGAACCAGAGTGAGCCAGAAAACAGTTTAATCAATGAAGCAATATCTGTCTTCAGATCAAACATAAAGGCAGGCCCCACCTTTGTTTGTTCTTCATGTGAGAAAGCGTCTTTTCCCAACCAAGTCAAACTTTGCAAAAGATCAAATTATAAAAAAAATCCAGATGTAGTCGCACAGTGCCTGACAGGAAAGTACATTCATGTTTGTGATGAATCCTGTATAAATGAGCAGTGCTCTGTGCCCGATGAGAGAAAGAAAGAGTGGGTTTGTCACACATGCCATGAACATCTTAAAAAGGGGAACATGCCAAGACTTTCTGCAGCAAATAACCTTCAACTCCGTAAGATTCCACCTGAACTGTGTGATCTAAACATCTTGGAGAGACATCTGATAGCAAAGTGCATACCGTTTGCTAAGATCATTCCCCTACCTAAAGGCAGACAAAGACTCATACGTGGAAATATGGTGTGTGTTCCATCAGAAGTTAATGAGACAATTAACATGCTGCCTAGACTTCGGTCTGAGTCTCAAGTTTTACGAGTAAAGCTGAAAAGACGTCTGTCTTATAAAGGTCACCAGCTGTTTCAGTCTGTCACCTGGTCCAAACTTGTTCAAGCACTTATCAAACTGAAGCAGGTCCATCCCCAGTATCAGGATATTACTATCCGAGATGAAGCTGAACTCTGTGATCCAACACTTCCTGATGCAGACGATGATGATGATGATGATGATGTAAGCATGGCAGAGGATGACTATGATGAAGCTGATTTAATGGAGATTGACATGATTGAGAAAGATGCACTGTGTGATGCAGAAAATGAGCCTGAACGTGATAAGGACATGCAGAGTGACACTGAACAAGAACACAGAGATGATGCAGAACCAGATGATCTACCAAATGGAGGTTTTGCTATAGAATCATGTCTTCAGCCTGTTGACATATCAGATGAGATTCTCTGTTACACCGATAGCATCTACTGTGTTGCTCCAGCAGAAAGAAATGATCCAGTCAGCTTTTTTAAAACACCAAAGCTTGAAGCCATAGCGTTTCCCTGCCAATTTCCTACTGGTCAGAACACCATAGATGAAGCTCGAGAAAAAATTGTCACACCTAGTGGATATTTCAAGTCCAGACTTTTCCACATTGATGAGCGGTTTGCTAGAGATCCTAATTATCTGTTCTTTGCACAATTTGTCACTGAAATTAACTTGGCCAATTCCAGCATGATGGTACAGTTAAGAAAAGGAAAGACTAAAACCAGAGATGGAAGACAAATAACCTCAGCCATGTTACAGAACAGAACAGAAGTTCAGAAGCTGGTGAGAAATAAAGATGCAGTCAGATTCATGATCCCACTAAGAGGAACTCCTGCATACTGGCAGAAAACCTCCAAAGACCTTTTTGCTATGATCAGACAGTTGGGAACTCCTACGTTCTTTCTGACTTTTTCTGCTGCTGAATTCAGGTGGCCTGAAGTGATAACAGCTATAAAGAGACAGCAAGGTGAACAAGTAGATTTTGAAGCTCTAAACTGGTCAGAAAAAAGTGAAATTCTCAGATCAAACCCTGTCACATCCATGCGTATGTTTGATAAGCGTGTTGAAGCCCTGTTCAGAGACCTGCTTCTCTCTCCTTCACAACCTCTGGGAGAAATTATCGATTTTTTCTACAGACTGGAGTTCCAACACAGAGGAAGTCCACACATACATGGTCTCGTTTGGGTAAAAAATGCTGTAGAACTTGATGTGAATGACGATCAGACTATCTGTGATTTCATTGACAAATACATCTCAGCCCAGTTGCCTGACCCAGACACACAACCTGAACTGTACAGGAAAGTGAGTGAGCTCCAGAAACACAGTAGGAACCACACAAGAACCTGTTTCAAGAGTGTAAACTCTGGTTGTCGGTTTGGTTTTCCAAAGCCGCCCTGCAGAAAAACCATGATTGTGAGACCTGAAGAAGAAGGAGACATTAACGCTGCCAAAGAGAAACTGAAACCTTTCATGGACCTGCTTAATGAACCTGAAATTGCTTCCTTGACTTTACAACAGATCCTGGTTCGTTGCAACCTGACGCTGCAAGAATATGAAGGATGTCTTCATTTGATGAACAAAAAGATTGCCGTCCACCTGAAACGTGATCCCAAAGACTGCTGGATTAATGGTTACAACCCACATCTGCTGAAAGCCTGGGATGCTAACATTGATGTTTCATATATTGTGAATGCTTATTCCTGTGTGGAGTATCTCTGTAAATACATTACAAAACAGGAGACAAATCTTTCAAACTACTTAACAGATATGTTACAGAACGCAGACAGAGATCATGTCAATGAGTGTGATGAGATGCGAGCCGTCATGCAAGCTTACTCAAAGAAAAGAGAAGTCAGTGCTCAGGAGTGTGTGACTCGTGCATGTGGAATAAAAATGAAAAAATCTTCACGAAGCACAATTTTCGTTCCCACGGAAGAAAACTGCTGTAAAATGAGTCGTTCTATAGCATTCTTGGAGGAACTGCCACCAGAATCTTGTGACGTCTGGATGACAAGTTTGAATGACAAGTATAAAGCCAGACCAGAGAGACCAGAGTATGAGGAGATGTGTTTGGCTGATTTTGCTGCTAACTGCAGGTTTGTCAAGAGTGAAAATGCTAAAAAGGACGATGTCTTTCCACTGCTCAATGGACTAGGATATGTTCAACAGCGTAAAAATGATAAACCTGCTATTATCAGATATTACCACTGTTCAAAAGAAAAGCATCCTGAAGAATTTCATGAGAGATTACTGAGACTGTACCTTCCTCACAGATCAGAGCAGGAACTAAAGAGAAACTTTCCTACATATCAGTCTTTCTACTCTTCTGGATGGGTCGTGCTACCCGGATCAAACCATTCTGTCTATGTGAAGAACATTGTCAAACACAACAGAGACAAGTACGAGAAACACAGTGAGGCCATTGAAGAAGCACTGGAGGAGTTTGAGGAGAACAGAAACGTTGTGATCGATGAATGGTGTAATCTTGCTCCAGAATCTGAAGTTGTGAGGTTGGATTGTGATGAGGACCTGCTGGTAAGAGAGCTAATCAATGAAAACGAGCAGGAAAATGTTCCTGACCTTTGTCCTCAGTCTGATGCTGCAACAGAACTCAGTGCAATCAGACAAGCCCCTGCCATTGATCCAACTGTTCTCAGACAAATGTATCAGAACCTGAACCAGAAGCAGGCCTGTGTGTTCTATGCAATCAGAGACTGGTGCATCAAACATGTCTGTTCTGTCAATCAAGAGCCATTTTTCTTCTATGTAAACGGTGGTGCAGGAACAGGAAAGTCACATCTGATTAAATGCATTCACTCAGAAGCATCAAAGATACTGAGCAGACTGCCAAGACATGCAGAGGAAGCCGACATATCGAGCCCTACTGTTTTTCTCACTGCATTTACGGGAACTGCAGCTTTCGGGATTGGTGGAACAACGTTGCATTCTCTCCTCCACTTGCCTCGCAGTTTAAAACCTCCCATTCAAGGACTTGGCAATAAACTGGATGAAGTCAGAGCTGAACTGTACAATGCTGAGATCATTATCATTGATGAGATTTCTATGGTTTCCAAGCAGCTTTTCGCCTATGTGGATGCCAGACTGAAACAGATCAAGGGTAATAACAGACCTTTTGGAGGAATGTCAGTCCTAGCTGTTGGAGATTTTTATCAGCTGCCACCAGTACGACAGTCTAAACCTCTCTGTGTGCACGACCCATCTCAGATTGACCTATGGCAGGAACATTTTCAGATGATCACCCTGACTGAGATCATGCGTCAGAAAGATGATGTTGCCTTTGCAGAAATGCTGAACAGGATTCGAGTGAAGGAGAAAGATGAGGAACTGTCTGACTCTGACAGAGAATTGCTGACACATACCATCACTCAACCAGAACTTTGTTCCACCGATGTTCTGCATATTTTCCCCACAAATAAGTTGGTTGAAGATCACAACTCAGCAACGCTGTCTCGGTTATTTTCTGACATCATCACTATTGATGCAGACGACTTCCAGAAAGATTCTCGATCACAAAGAATGACACGGCAAGACAAACCCAGCAAAGGAGGACGCAATGATTTACCTGACACCTTGAAACTTGCGGAAGGAGCTCGTGTCATGCTCACCAGAAACATTGACATACAGAAAGGATTGGTGAATGGTGCCTTTGGTACTCTGATGAAGGTGATTACTTCTGAGACGGATCAACGCATCACAAAGCTTGGGCTGAGAATGGACAGTCAAACAGCTGGAAGACGTAGTGGACCTGCAGGATCTGACGATCTGGTTTACGTGGAGAGAGCAGAGGATACTGTGAAACAGAAAGGAGTGGTACGTAGACAGTTCCCTGTAAAGCTGGCCTTTTCTTGTACCGTGCATAAAACTCAAGGCTTAACAACACATGCAGCTGTAGTTTCCTTGAAGAAGATCTTTGAAGCAGGCATGGCTTATGTGGCTCTAAGCAGGGTGACTTCTCTCAGCGGACTGTATCTGTTGGACTTGGATGAGAAGAAAATCTACGCCAACCCTGAAGTTACTACAGCCATCCAGACCATGAGACAAGCCAGTGTGGATGACATGATGCCTCTTCTTCCTCTGAGAGAAACCGTAAGCAGGCCTGACACTCTGACCGTCGTCCATCACAACACAGAGGGACTGCCTTCTCACATCGATGACATCAAGAGACATCATGAACTGTGTCTGGCCGATGTACTGTGTCTAACCGAATCTCACCTGCAGGGCTCCTTTGTTGCAGACAGTCTTCAGCTGGATGGATTCACCTTGTACAAGCGTAACAGACACGTGTCGTACACAAATGTTCCTCAGATGGCCAGCAGATGTGGCGGTGGAGTTGCTGTTTATGTGCGATACCACATTCAGGTGCATGAAAAACAGTATTTGCATAATGTTACTGATCTTGAATTTGTAGTTCTGAAGGTTGAGGCTCCAGTCCAGGCACTGATCGCAGCTGTGTACAGACCCCCGAGCTACAGTTTGAGGCGCTTCCTGGAAAACATGGTAAGCCTTCTGGATGCACTGGAGACGATGGACTGTCACCCTGTAATTGTTTGCGGCGACTTTAACGAGAATCAGGTACCCACTTCTCCCAAGCCCATTTTGGAGCTGTTCCAGTCTAAAGGTTATACACAGCTGATCACATCTGCCACCACAGACAAGAACACACTACTAGATCTTGTATTTATATCCCAGCGTCAGCAGTGTCTCCATTCTGGTGTGATGAGGACGTACTGGAGCTACCATAACCCGGTGTTCTGCATCGTTTCCACCAGTGAACCATGAACATGTCTGGTGAGTTTTAAAGAGGACGTTCATTTGAAAAACACTTTACTTTGTATTTTGGTGTACAGATCAGTGAAAAGTGTGCAAAAATTTAATAAATCATGAAGAAATCATGGTACAGAGAAATTATGGGAACAGAAATAATGATACAGAATATTTATGGAAACAGAAATAATGATACAGAAATTTTATGGATAGAGAATTAATGGTACAGAACCTTTATGGATAGAGAATTAATGGTAGAAAATAATTATGGAAATAGATTTTTGGCCTGTGCATTTACCTGGGTGGGTGGGTTTGGGTTGGTAAATGCACAGGCCAAACATGGTAAGCCTTCTGGATGCAGAAGAATTCCCATGAAGTGCAGCGGCTGGTTTTGTACAAACCAGCCGCTGCACGTCATGGTAAGCAGCTGTACTGCAGCAACTGCAGCACAGTTGCTGGTTTTGGACATACCAGCAACTGTTTGCAGCATCCAGAAGGCTTACCATGCAGTACAGCTGCTGGTTTGTATACATCCAGCAGCTGTACTAAAGCTGTTCAAAATAACTACATCAATACACCAGAAAGCATGAGCTTTCTGGTGTATTGATATACCAGCTGATACCCACAGGGTGCAGGGCATGGTGGGTTGGGGGTGGGGTGGGCAGTCAAAGGAACCATCACTGATTTATTCAGCTATTCACAGTTTCATTGCACTATCTGTGTGTACTTAGAGCTGAATGGCCAAATCTTTGACACGAGGATGTTTTTACCGGCAGAAAAGATGTTTTTGTTTAGAAATTCCTTTTTTAGACGTGTGTACTCCAGACAGGACACATGTTCTCCTGTGTCCTCTGTGACAACTTCATCCAGCACAACCATTTGCAGCAGATCTACACCATCACACTTCTACATCATCTTCATGAACTATTGGTGCAAACAAGAGACACCACTGCTGGACCACACAGAGAAGTCTTCTACATGCTGCCATCCCAGTCTTTCTTCAAGTAGGTGATGAAATGTCACCTGTGAAGCTTCACCTGACCGCCTGACTGGGCCTAAGAAAGATTATTGCCATAATGCTGCCATGCTGCACACCAACAACAGAGGAAGCAAGACTTCACGGGACTAAGAGACTCCTCCTCCTCCTGCCAGTGACCTGGGTTCCTCACAGTAGAAGAAAAGGTAATGAAATTATTCATTATTATTGTAATTAATATATATTCATCCATGTTGCAGATTACAGCATCTAAAGAACATTTGCTTTCTGTTTATCAGCTCTTCCTCTGCTGTGAGTCTTTCTTTTCACCATCGATCCTCATCAGAATACTGTCATCAACACTCCCAAAGCATCTGGGTGTGAAACTGCACTGGCCAGGAGAAGACTGGACCCGCAGCACATTTAAGGTATTTCGTTATCATGTGTTATGCAGGCTTTCAGCTGGTGGTCTTAGAAAAATTGAGTTAATAACAAAATGTGTTTATCCATTTCTTTTCCTCAGGACCAGTTCCATGTTCATGCCTGCACGACACCATCAAAGAGTAACCTGTGCTGACTCTTGAGTCAGAGACCAGCCATGTTGCTGCAGGGAAACGTTGCTGAGGACCAGTCAACATTTCTGGACTAACTTCCTCTTATCTGTGTAGCAAAAGGCCTTCTCAGTAAGACTCAACCTTCCTGTGTGCAGCAGAGACTGAACTGGTCCATGGAGGCAGCAGATGATCAGCCTCTGGAAAAGGAAACCATCCCATGGTGATCACACCGTACATCTTCACTGTGACAACATGTTCTCAGACTCTCTGGTCTGCACCAACACACAATAGAACTGAACTCAGCTTACACCATCCATCTTTGTAAAGACTATATTTTATAGTACAGTTTCATATTATTTATAGTTAAATAATTAGTTTTGCAGTGATAACAGTAATGAAAGAATCACAATAACTGACAATTATAATAAAAAAATTATTTGAAAAAACAAATTTTTAATATAAATTATAGGTTCATAATTGCCAAGTGAATTCTATTAAATTAAAAATAGATTATTTCCCTGATAATAAATTATAATGTTGTAAAGGTTTTAGTTTTCTTTGTTCTGTTAGCCTTCTCTTTGGTTCCTTTGACTGCCCACCCACCCGAAGACACTCTGTTTATCTTCAGAGTGTGTTGGGGTGTGAACAATTGTCCATATTCCATATAATCATATGGAATATATAATATGTATATATTTACATGAATGTGTCTGTATGGGTATGTGTATATACATATTTACAGTATTTTGTGTCAGTTGCTATTATTGTATATTATAAGAATAACAGATATGTTTATAATTATCATTAGAAATGATTATTACAGTACAGTAATTATACTGATTATTTATAGACAGCATCCAGCGGGACTCACACATACATATGTTAATCTTTGGATGCTGACTGTGCCTAATATTTAGGCCTTAACAATAATAAATTGCCTAAGTGAAATAGGACATTGCAATGCCATTTCAAAACTTGGCATTTTCCACCATAAAGACTGCAAATGCAGCTAATAGCAGGTCCACAATTCAGTTAACAACCACAGCATCACAGTGTTGAAGCTGAAGAGACGGCCAAGCTAGCAAAGCCTGGAACATGTTTGTGTGAGTCCTGCTCAAGTGTGGGGTATCTGCTGGTATGTAGGTAGAAAACACATATATACACTTAACCTGGACTAATATAGACCCCAGTTAGAGACAAACATCATATAAAGAATATAATGTGACCAAATATATTGACAATGATCCTCAGGGTGTTCAAAGTGCTTCTGAAATGCCCACAACTAATGAGGAGGTCACACAGGCCACATCCAGAGATGTGAGTCTTCCTGTAGTTTTACGTTCAACCTGGGGTAATTCTGGTTATATGTACATAAATTACGCTTTTAATATGATTATCTGGAGTGGGGCTGGGTCTATGAAAGACTGTGTACCCACATCGAAGCACAAAAGAAAAGTCTGATGGGATGTGGCTCCACATATCCATTTAAACTGTGATATGTATTTTTTTAATTACTATTAATGCCCAACAAAGGGTGATGTTTGTTTGAGTGTGTGCTATTAATAGCTTTTTGATTTTCAAATGTATTATTCCATATAACTGCTGGCATTTAATATGATTACGTTTATCAAACAAAGCCAGTGCTTTCTGTAGGGTGGAGAATTCTCTTTTTTTTGTTGTTGTTTTTTTGTTTGTTTGTTTTGTTTAGTTAGATTCTCCTAATATTTTATTTACATTTTTTAATATATCTGTTAAACTGTATTGTACTTGTGAATGTTTCAGTCATAATGTTAATATAAATTATATTTGCTTTGGATATTGCCACATTTTCTTGGAGAAAATGTTTTAAATCTGTGCTGTCATTGCAGATGTTCTGCTTTCTTTGTTAAAATGGCTATTTTTTTCTAATAGTGATATCACTTTTATGTGTCATATTTATTCAATCTGAAATGTTATCAAACTCTGGTTAATCTATTTCTCTAATTTGTTCCATAGTTATAAAATTAATTGCTGCCACATTTATTTTTTAAATTGTCATTCATGTTACTACATTTACAGATTATTAAGTTTCAATGTAATCTATGGCTTCCTAGATTAAAAATGTCTAACTTCTACTTATACAAACACCACAGATCTGCTTTGTAGAAAGAATAATAAAAATGCACATTTTGAATATTGTCAGACTGAGTTTGAGATTATTCTCCTATTGAATTAAACTTAATTACTATTTATGCTAAGACTTCAGCAGAAGGTTTCAAGTTTTGAACTTTAAAGACTAATAGTGTTAACTTCAGCTGCATAAATACTTTGTCAACCAGCAGATTTCACCTGTCTTCAAACCTCTTCAACTATATTAAGCACATTTAAGTTAAACTTTCCATCATTTCATCACATTTTCTCACCAGTGTCAGCTTTTCTTTTGCTTTTTAAAATCATTTATTCCACTTTTCACCACTTCAGACCCTTAAAACTGAGAATCATATAGTTGAAGTATAACTTCATTTGAAATATATCAAAACAATCTTTAACAACCACATTTCAAGCACTCTGTCTGTCCGATCTGTTGTTTCCTTCAGCACCATTGACAGGAAAATTATTAGTCTGTTGTGGGTGTCCACACACCTCCTGACAGCACCACGGACAGCAGCACAGTTTGCACTTCAACCTTTCACCCTTTCAGCACCTTTAAAGTCCAGTTTGAGCTTTACATCCTTCAACTTCTCACTTCAGCTTAATAAATATTTCTTCAACAAAGACATTTCAGCCTTTTTTAACCATCTTCAGCCATTTTTCAGCATTTTATTTCAATCATTCAGCATGACAGCATTCACACATGCTGTTATGCAATAACAGCTTTTTCTAGTTGTGTGAATGCTTTCAAGCATTCACACTATAGTTTTCCTGTTTTTATTTATTATTCTTATTATTCTTCCGCCGTTTTTTCGGCACGTTATAACTTGAGCTAGCTTCAGCCGATTTCAACAATTTTGGTATCAAAACGTTCAGCTCGTTGAGGAGAGGGGTGCTTCTATTCAAATTTTTGATATATGTTCAACTTTTTAAGTTATTGATCATTTATTGATTTTCAGCTCCCATTGAAATGAATGGCATTTCAGCTCTTCAGCCTTCAACTGCTTCAAAACTTTCACCTCTTTCAGCTCTTATAACTTCAGCATACTTTCAGCTAGAAACACCATTCAAACTTTAAACAACTCACAAGGGATTGGGCTATTAAACTTCTATTCAACTTTTTGATATCTTTTAGCGTTATTGATTTATGGCAGTTTAAAAATCAATAACTTTTAGAATGTTCATTCCACTCTCTCCCACTCTAGCCCTCACTCTAACCATTCAGCCTGTTCCACTACTCCAAACAAATTCTCATAACTCCTACAACTTTCGTCGTAGAGACATAAATTATACATCAAAACGGAGGAATTTAAGTTGGCTTCGAAGAGAACCAAGAATGACAGAGCTGGGATTTACAGATCTCGAGCTATGCCTCTCCAAGCGAGGAAAAGTCTATTTTTGCTCCCATAGACTTCCATTCAAATCTGGATTCTAAGAGGAAAATGCATTTCTCATGTGTTTTTAACTTGTCACCATTTAAATTCTGTTCACATTACAGTAAAATAAACCACATCCCTGCGTTCCCCAGACCCTCCTGGCACTCACGGTGAAAAAATTATTTGGATAACTCTTAGAGTTTTCTTTTAATGAACAGTTGTTCGGGAGGTGCACAAAGTGATTGGAACAGTGCAGCTCTGCTCTCTGCTTGTCAGCTAAGTGAGGGGCCGTTGTCATGACGACTCACTGACTGCTCTCAGCTGTGAGCAGCCAGCTGACCTTTCACCTAATTCATTCAGTTTTATTGATCCAGATCATGGACTTCTCACCTGGTTTTGGCCTCCTATTTAGTCCAGGCATGTCCCTCTGTCCTCTTCTCCTGTCTCCTCCTTGTCCTTCACATTACAACAGGCCGCATGTCCTCCTCTATCTCTCCTCCTCTGTCTGTCCTCTCATCATGTCCTTTGCTGCTCACTTACATGATGGACTGTGTTTCAGCTGCCAATTCAACTCTGTTTCAGCTCTTTCTGCCTTTTACAATCATTTCTTCTACATTCAACCAGTTCAGCACCTTTAATATTCAGTTTCAGCTTTAAATACTTTAACTATAGACTTCAGCTTCATGATTACTTCAGCTGAGGCTTCAACAAGCAGACTTCAGCCATTTTCAGCCATGTTGAACTATCTTAAGCACATTTCACTTCAACTTTCCACCATTTGAACTACATTTAAACACCAGTTTGAGCTTTAAATCCTTCCAACTATCTAAGCTTCATATATACTTCTTCAGCAACCACATTTTAGCATTTTTCAACCATCTTCAGCAATCTTAAGCACATTTCAGTTCAACATTTCAGCCTTTCAGCACCTTTTAACTCCAGTTTGAGCTTTAAATCCTTCAACTTTTCATTTCAGCTTAATAAATATTTCTTCAACACAGACATTTCAGCCTTTTTTAACCATCTTCAGCCATTTTTCAGCATTTTATTTCAATCATTCAGCATGACAGCATTCACACATGCTGTTATGCAATAACAGCTTTTTCTAGTTGTGTGAATGCTGTTAAGCATTCACACTATAGTTTTCCTGTTTTTCTTTATTATTATTATTATTATTATTCTTCCGCCGTTTTTGGGCACCTTCCTCCTTCCGCATTTTTTGTGCTATTTCAACAATTTTGGTATCAAAACGTTCAGCTCGTTCAGGACATTCCTGCTCTGACTTTTGGTATTTATAACTTTTATACTTTTTAAAATATTTAACTTTAAACAAAAATATTTTGCCATTGAAATCAATGGAAAACGTTTCAGCTCATTCAAAAACTTCCGCTTCTTTCAACTCCTACTACTTTTACATACTTTCAGCTAGAAACACCATTCAAACTTTAAACAACTCACAATGGATTGGGCTATTTAAAAATGACTTTTTTTGCCGATATGTTTTACGGTTTTGGATTTATGGAAGTTTAAAAATCATCAAAATCTTGATTTTCAACAAAATCTCTTGTCACTCTAGCGCCCTCTAGCTTTTCAGCCTGTTCCGCCACTCAAACAAATTCTCATAACTCCTACAATTTTCATCGTAGAGACATACATTATACATCAAAACGGAGGAATTTAAGTTGGCTTCGAATAGAACCAAGCACGACAGAGCTGGGACTTATAGATTTTGAGTTACGCCTCTCCAAGCGAGAAAAAGTCAACTTTTGCTCCTATACCCTTCCATTCAAATCAGAGGCAGGATTCTGGGTCAAAGTGCATTTCTCCTCTGTTTTTAACTCGCCACCATTTAAATTCTGTTCAAAGTAGGGATGAATAAATTACATCCCTGCCTTCCTCAGACCCTCCTGGCGCTCACGGTGAAAGAATTATTTGGATATCTCCTAAAGTTTTCTGTCAGGAGCGAGGAGTTCGAGAGGTGCGCAGAGTGATTCGGCAGTTCTGCTCTGCTCTTTTCCCAGTCTGTGCCTGTCAGTTAAGTGAGGGGCTGTTGTCATGACAACTCACTGAGTGCTCTCAGCTGTTAGGAGCCAGCTGACCTTTGACCTCATACATTCAGTCTTATTGATCCAGATTATGGATTTCTCACCTGGTTTTGTCCTCCTAATGAGTCCACATATGTCTCTGTCCTCTTCTCCTGTCTCCTCCTTGTCCTTGAGGCCACATGTCCTCCTCTATCTCTCCTCCTCTATCTGTCCTCCCATCATGTCCTTTGCTGCTCACTTATATGATTGACTGTGTTTCAGCTGCCAATTCACCTCTTTTTCAGCTCTTTCTGCCTTTTACAATCATTTGCTCTACATTCAACCAGTTCAGCACCTTTAATATTCACTTTCAGCTGTAAATCCTTTAACTATTGACTTCAGCTTCATGATTACTTCAGCTGGTGCTTCAGCAAGCAGACTTCAGCCATTTTCAGCCATGTTTCACTATCTTAAGCACATTTCAGTTCAACTTTCCACCATTTTAACTACATTTAAACACCAATTTGTGCTTTAAATGGTTGAACTCTTCATTTCAGCTTCATATATACTTCTTCAACAACCATTTTTCAGCCATCTTCAGCAATCTTTCAGCACCTTTTATCTCCACTTTGAGCTTTCAATCCTTCAACTTTTCACTTCAGCTTAATAAATACTTTTTCAAAAGTCACATTTCAGCTATCTTTCACTATCTTCAGCCATCTTTTCAGCATTTCAGTACAATCATTCAACTTTAAATACTTTAACTATTTAGCTTCAGCTTCATGATTACTTCAGCTGAGGCTTCAACACCCAGACTTCAGCCATTTTCAGCCATGTTGAACTATCTTAAGCACATTTCAGTTCAGCTTTCCACCATTTTAACTACATTTAAACACCAGTTTGACTTTAAAATCTTTCTACTATTGACTTAAGCTTCATATATTCTTCATCCACACCACATTTCAGCCCTTTTCAGCCATCTTCAGCAATCTTAAGCACATTTCACTTCAACCTTTCAGCCTTTCACCACCTTTTAACTCCAGTTTGGGCTTTAAAGTCCTTCAACTTTTCACTTCAGCTTAATAAATACTTCTTCAAAAAAGACATTTTAGCCTTTTTTAACCATCTTCAGCCATCTTTTAAGCATTTTATTCCAATCATTCAGCGTGACAGCATTCACACTTGCTGTTATGCTAATAACAGCTTTTTCTAGTTGTGTGAATGCTTTCAAGCATTCACACTATAGTTTTCCTGTTTCTCTTTATTATTATTATTCTTCCGCCGTTTTTCGGCACGTTATAACTTGAGCTAGCTTCAGCCGATTTCAACAATTTTGGTATCAAAATGTTCAGCTCGTTCAGGAGATTCCTGCTTCTATTCAAATTTTTGATATCTGTTCAACTTTTCAAGTTATTGATCATTTATTGATCTTCAGCTCCCATTGAAATGAATGGCACTTCAGCTGTTCAGCCTTCAACTGCTTCAAAACTTTCAGCTCTTTCAGCTCTTATAACTTCAGCATACTTTCAGCTAGAAACACCATTCAAACTTTAAACAACTCACAAGGGATTGGGCTATTAAACTTGTATTCAACTTATTGATATCTTTTAGCGTTATTGATTTATGGCTGTTTAAAAATCAATAACTTTTAGAATGTTCACTCCACTCTCTCCCACTCTAGGTCTCACTCTAACCTTTCAGCCTGTTCCACTACTCCAAACAAATTCTCATAACTCCTACAACTTTTGTCGTAGAGACATAAATTATACATCAAAACGGAGGAATTTAAGTTGGCTTCGAGCAGAACCAAGAATGACAGAGCTGGGATTTACAGATCTCGAGTTATGCTTCTCCAAACGAGGAAAAGTCTACTTTTGCTCCCATAGACTTCCATTCAAATGAGGATTCTAAGAGGAGAGTGCATTTCTCATGTGTTTTTAACTTGTCACCATTTAAATTCTGTTTACATTACAGTAAAATAAACCACATCCCTGCGTTCCCCAGACCCTCCTGGCACTCAGGGTGAAAAAATTATCTGTATAACTCTTATAGTTTTCTTTTAATGAACAGTTGTTCGGGAGGTGCGCAGAGTGATGAGAACAGTGCAGCTCTGCTCTCTGCTTGTCAGTTAAGTGAGGGGCCGTTGTCATGACGACTCACTGACTGCTCTCAGCTGTGAGCAGCCAGCTGACCTTTCACCTAATTCATTCAGTCTTATTGATCCAGATCATGGACTTCTCACTTGGTTTTGGCCTCCTATTGAGTCCAGGCATGTCCCTCTGTCCTCTTCTCCTGTCTCCTCCTTGTCCTTCACATTACAACAGGCCACATGTCCTCCTCTATCTCTCCTCCTCTGTCTGTCCTCTCATCATGTCCTTTGCTGCTCACTTACATGATGGACTGTGTTTCAGCTGCCAATTCAACTCTGTCTCAGCTCTTTCTGCCTTTTACAATCATTTCTTCTACATTCAACCAGTTCAGCACCTTTGACATTCACTTTCAGCTTTAAATCCTTTAACTGTTGACTTCAGCTTCATGATTACTTCAGCTGGTGCTTCAGCAAGCAGACTTCAGCCATTTACAGCTATGTTTGACTATCTTAAGCACATTTCAGTTCAACTTTCCACCATTTTAACTACATTTAAACAGCAATTTGTGCTTTAAATTGTTGAACTCTTCATTTCAACTTCATATATACTGCGTCATCAACCATATCTCAGCTCTTTTCAGCCATCTTCAGCAATCTTAAGCACATTTCACTTTAACCTTTCACCCTTTCAGCACCTTTTAACTCCCCTTTGAGCTTTAAATACTTAAACTTTTCACTTCAGCTTAATAAATACTTCTTCAAAAGTCACATTTCAGCTATCTTTCACTATCTTCAGCCATCTTTTCAGCATTTCAGTACAATCATTCAGCTTTAAATACTTTAACTATTGACTTCAGCTTCATGATTACTTCAACTGAGGCTTCAACACCCAGACTTCAGCCATTTTCAGCCATGTTGAACTGTCTTCAGCACATTTAAGTTCAGCTTTCCACCTTTTTAACTACATTTAAACACCAATTTGTGCTTTATATTGTTGAACTCTTCATTTCACCTTCATATACTTCTTCAACAACCATATTTTAGCCCTTTTCAGCCATCTTCAGCAATCTTAAGTGCATTTCACTTCAACCTTTCACCCTTTCACCACCTTTTACCTCACGTTTGAGCTTTAAATTCAGTCCAATTGATCCAGATTATGGACTTCTCATCCAGTTTTGTCCTCCTAATGATCCCACATATGTCTCTGTCCTCTTCTCCTGTCTTCTCCTTGTCCTTCTCATGACAACAGGCCATATGTCCTCCTCTATCTCTCCTCCTCTGTCTGTCCTCTCATCATGTCCTTTGCTGCTCACTTACATGATGGACTGTGTTTCAGCTGCCAATTCACCTCTGTTTCAGCTCTTTCTGCCTTTTACAATCATTTGTCCTACATTCAACCAGTTCAGCATCTTTAATATTCTGTTTTAACTTTAAATACTTTAACTATTGACTTCAGCTTCATGATTACTTCAGCTGGTGCTTCAACACCCAGACTTCAGCCATTTTCAGCCATGTTGAACTATCTTAAGCACATTTCAGTTCAGCTTTCCACCATTTTAACTACATTTAAACACCTGATTGTGCTTTAAATCCTTCCAACTATTGACTTCAGCTTCATATATACCTCTTCAACAACCATAATTCAGCCCTTTACAGCCATGTTGAACTATCTTAAGCACATTTCAGTTCAGCTTTCCACCTTTTTAAACTACATTTAAACACCTGCTTGTGCTTTAAATCCTTCCAACTATTGACTTCAGCTTCATATATACTGCTTCAACAACCATAATTCAGCCCTTTTCAGCCATGTTGAACTGTCTTAAGCACATTTCAGTTCAACTTTTCACCATTTTAACTACATTTAAACACCTGCTTGAGCTTTAAATCCTTCCAACTATTGACTTAAGCTTCATATATACCTCTTCAACAACCATAATTCAGCCCTTTACAGCCATGTTGAACTATCTTAAGCACATTTCAGTTCAGCTTTCCACCTTTTTAACTACATTTAAACACCTGCTTGTGCTTTAAATCCTTCCAACTATTGACTTAAGCTTCATATTTACTGCTTAAACAACCATAATTCAGCCCTTTTCAGCCATCTTTAGCAATCTTAAGCACATTTCAGTCCAGCTTTCCACCTTTTTAACTACATTTAAACACCTGCTTGTGCTTTAAATCCTTCCAACTATTGACTTAAGCTTCATATTTACTGCTTAAACAACCATAATTCAGCCCTTTTCAGCCATCTTTAGCAATCTTAAGCACATTTCAGTCCAGCTTTCCACCTTTTTAACTACATTTAAACACCTGCTTGTGCTTTAAATCCTTCCAACTATTGACTTAAGCTTCATATATACTTCTTCAACAACCATATTTCAGTCATTTTCAGCAATCTTAAGTACATATAAGTTCAACTTTCCACCATTTTAACTACATTTAAACACCAGTTTGAGCTTTAAATCCTTCCAACTATTGACTTAAGCTTCATACTTCTTCAACAACCATCCTTTTCAGCCATCTTCAGCAATCTTAAGCACATTTCACTTCAACATTTTACCCTTTCAGCACCTTTTAACTCCACGTTCAGCTTTAAATCCTTCAACTTTTCACTTCTGCTTAATAAATACTTTTTCAACAAAGACATTTCAGCCTTCTTCCCCTATCTCCGGCCATCTTTTCAGCATTTCAGTCTAATCATTCAGCCTGACAGTGTGAATGCTGTCAGGCTGAACTGACTTCAGTTTCATGATTACTTCAGCTGATGCTTCAACAAGCAGACTTCAGCCATTTTCAGCCATGTTTAACTATGTAAAGGACATTTAAGTTTTACTTTCCACCTTTTAAACTACATTTAAACACCAATTTGTGCTTTAAATTGTTAAACTCTTCATTTCAGCTTCATATATACTTCTTCAACAACCATATTTCAGCCCTTTTCAGCCATGTTGAACTATGTAAAGTACATTTCTGTTCACCGTTCCACCATTTCAGCAACTTTAAATTCCAGTTTAAGGTTTAAATGCGTCAGCTGTTTATTTATACTTCATAGATACCTCTTCAAGAATAACACTTCAACCATCTTTATCTGTCATTAATGCTTGACATACATCTCCAATCATCATACACCAGTTTGAGCTTCACAACCTTTAACTATATTAAGTTAATTTCAGTTCTGATTTAAACCATTTTACTCACATTAAAGACCAACTGCAACTTCTATTCCTTCAGCTAAACTTTTCAGTTACTTCTCTTCGGCCCTAACACACACATTTCACAAACTATAGACCAAAGTTCATATTCTTCTTCTTAGCTTTCAATAAGCCCATTCAGCACAGTCTCTGACCTAATCACCAATTATCTGTCTACTTTCTTACAGTGATTGATTTATAAAATTAATTTAGAGTGTTTTGGCACCTTCATCAGATTTCACTAGAACTTTAGAATTATTTAAGCCTGTTCTTTTCTTTAAAAAAAAAAGGTTTGGACATCTTACACAGTAATTTAGTTAAATTTAGTCTGATTCATGGAGTTCCTCTTTAGCTGCAAAGCTAAGCAAAGCCAGCTACCACTACCCAGTAGTTAACCAGCCCTCATCTTTCACGGCTTCAACTGATAAAATTAATTCATGGAATTCCTGAAAGGCAAAGCATTATCAGTTGTGATAGAGTTATGGCTGACTTATGTACCACAACAATATCCACACATGAATAATACACAGACGTTTTATGTGCAAAACCATTTAATGATTAACACCACAGTTGAAAAATTCATTATCTTATTCACTAATTCAACTATCAACATGTTTCTCTTCAGTTTTAAAGAGAAGTTCAAGGACTTAACAGTGTTCGAACACCTTACTGTAACTTTATTATCACATTGTAATCATCTGAATTACAGTAGTAATTGTATTAAATCTGTTTATATTTTTAGTTAGTGTTAGAGTTAGTTGTTAGTTAGTTGACTGATATGTTTAAGAACTTCATTTATTCATATTTTACACTGTTTTTAAACCAAGCACTGGAATTTCTGACTCCACCTAAACTAACCACGTCCCTTACTACGAGACCGTTGCATTCCCTCCCGCCCCTCCCCTTCTGCTGGCTTCGGCAAACGGTGAGTACGTGCTATTATTCTCTCCATTATATTATTAATATTTTTACTATAAACAGCTATAAACGTCCTCAAACATGTCCTGAGAGATTGATTAACTGTAAGCGAAGTAAAATCAGTCCAAGAACGACCGAAATTAATTACTATTTTAACAGTTTTAATCGAAACGGACCGGAAGTACATCCATTTTGCTTCGTCACGCTAGCGGAGATTAATATATAATGTCCCTCGGTTAAATGATTCATTTATGAACTATAAACACGTTTAAGCATCTTATAACATGTCCAAAGTTGTTTTTGAATGGTAAACGATGTAAAATCAGCCAAAGAATAAACGAAATTAGCCATATGAACAAGTATATTTTAAGAGTGTGAAGCTAGCTAACCGTTAGCGTCGCTAACGCTAACGGCTCATTTTTAACCATAAAAATGTCTTCAGCTCTTGTTAAACTTCAAACGAATTCAAACAAACCAATGAGCCACCAGTTTTATTTATCCTTTAACCACAGTGACGAAGTTAAATGACCTGGCTAATGGCAGCTAGGGAGAAAGCAAACAAACTCATTATTATCTCACTTATAGAAAGTAGGCTTGTACAGTAAGCTAGCAATTAGCATTATGCTAACTGCTAGCTGTCTGTTAAACCTGAGCTATAGATAATTAGGTGTGTTTTGTCTGAGGGATTCATATACAGCTAACTGCTAATGCTAGCCTGTCCGGATGGACTAATCAGTCAAAAAACTGTCATTCTCAGTTAAAAGGTTTAATATGCACAGCTTAAAAGTTTTTAATGTTGTAGCTGAGTTAACTGTTAAGCTGATAGGGACCAAAAGGAGAGATTAGTTTTTTTTCCCTCTGGTTCCATAGACAGGTATAAGGATTTTTACTGAAACCAGAATAAAGGTGAGACATACATCAGATTGACCTGGTGGAAAATTAATTCCTTGTATTTATCACTGATTTTATGTCCACATGACTTTTAACATACTACTCTACATAGAAATGAAATGACTGCTTGAGTGACTTTTTTTTAATTATTATTATTAATGGTCAGGTTATTATTCTGTAAGAACTTGTTTAAATGAAACTGGTACAGTTAAACTGGACTTTTCATACAGCAGACCTGTTTGAACTGGATAATATATTTAAACTGAACTGGACTGTATCATTAAAAATGTCCTGAGACGACCTGGTCATTATCTGGTGTTTTACAAATTAGCTGCATTGAGGATTTTACCGCAAAATAAAATGGAAATGTGGTATCATCAGTATTCTGTGTGTGTGTGTGTGCTGGAGTTCTGGCAGACTGACTTCTCTCCGCTCAGATAATAAACTGTTTCTCTGTTTTTCTCAGACTAGCGAGAGAAACTTTTGGTGTTAATCGACTGTTTGGTAAGTACAAACTGATTTAAAGCAATGGTTTTCACTGGGTGTTGTCACATGGTTTAGGAAAAAATTAAAATAAATTCAGACTGAGAAATGACTTTATAATCACCAGTAAATTATTTATTAATACATATTGTAATAGCTGCAGCTATAAAACCTTGATCAGAAGAGATTTAGTGTTTCTGAGGTTCCTGACTCTAAAACAACCAGAAGAAACCGCAGCTTTAAACATGTTCATGTCACGTTATCAGGATTTTACAGTCATGTAAAGCAGACAGTTCAGCCTCTTCCAGTTCACAGGTGTAATTTATCAGGACATAATGAGAAGTTATCTGGTCCTCACCAGCTCTGAAAATGAAGTTAATACACCATCAGATAAAAAAAAAAAATACACATCTATAGACATGCTGTTATTTAATGAACAGAAACATGAAATCTGTTGAAGACCAAGTCACATTGATGTTGTCCTGATATGTTAAACTTTCGAAATGAAAGAGTGAACTTTGTTTTATCAGGGCTGTTAAATCCACTAGGTCCTGATGGCCTGAATGGAGTTAAATGTGATGGAAGAAGTGTTCAGTTTCATGGAGTAAAGCTGGATGATGTCTTCAGAGAAAAATATGTTCTGATCAGTCAAACTGTTCATTTTGTATGTTAAGATAATTTTTTACATCCTGGTATCACAAGTAAAACTACAAACCAGTCTAGATGTGGAAAACTCAGGGTGTGTAGTGGTCGGGATGCCGGAAGCTGATCAGGTATTTTATAAAGCCAACCATCTCCAGAGAGCAGAAGATGATCTCACACAGAAAATCTCTTTTTTTATCCACGTATGTTCTCCTGAATTCATCTTTCTTCTGGGAGAAATTCCTGATCCTGGATTTTAATGCCTGTATTTGGTTTGCTGTGAAACAAACCTTCCAAAATCTCAGCCACTAGAAACAGACGTGATGCTGACATCACTACCAGCTCAGAGTAACTAGACCCAGTAACCAGTAATCAGAGTAACTAACACGTGTTGACTTTACAAACTGAGACATGAGTCAGTAAATCCACCATCATGTGATCAGCCAGACTGACTCAGGTCTAAACTGTAGATTCACTTCTAAACTTAAACATGAAGATTTATCCTCTGACTCTCTGAGCTGAGCTTGTCCAGGTGATCTGCTGAAGCCAGACTCTCCTCACCTGGAGGAAACTCTGTCAGTAACACAGACAGAACCACAATGAGACACCTGGATGAGCTTTGACTGACATTTCTGTTTCACAGCAAGCTGAAAACAAGCAGAGACAATCACAGATTACAGGTTTTTACTGAAGAAGGTTCAGTTTTAGGAGGAGAGCAGGATGTTTGTTCAGTCAGTCTGAGCAGGAACGAATCAGACGTGAAGCAGAATATACCTGGATGAAGGTGGAAGAGGAAGATAAATGGTTCAGTTTTACTTTATCATCACATCTGGTGTTTGTTTTAAAAGCTGCTTTAGATTTCTGACATGAGATTTAACTAGTGGTCATCCAGACGTCTTCCTCCTCCGTCCAGGTGATGTTAGAGCAGCAGATTTAAACATTTCTTCTTCTCTGGTTTCTACATGTTAACACACTGTGTGCTTCCTGAACTCAGACCTGATCAGACTGGTCCAGTTCTCTGCTGCTGGCTGGATTTAACAGATATGAGGTCTCCCTCTGAGACTCTTTCAGCCATAAACACTGAATCAAGGAGCTGGATGGAGCTCTACAGTAGAATGTTTCACTGCTTTGTTTACTTACAATCACACAGAAGAAATGTCTGACTTTACTGGACAGTAATGAAAGCATCTCAGGTCTTTTCTAGAAGATTACAAACAATACTGTCCTCATCATGTCCAGTAAATAACGTCTCTGTAATGCTGCTGTATTCTGCTTCAGTGGCTCCTAAAGACACTTTGTTCTCATTTAAAGATGATGAATCCTGTTTTATTTACCAGCAAACGTGATGTTATGGTTCTCAGGGACAAAATATAGAAAACATTCAGGTTAATTTAAGTGTAACTTCAGTTTTCTACTGTTTGTAGAAAAATATGATTATTGATTATTGTCATGGGTTTTTAGTTAAGTCATTGTTTCCCCAACAGTACACAGTATTAAAGCTTTAAACACAAACACACCAGCAGCTACAGACCAGCAAACACAGGTTATCTTAGTAACTGAAAAGCTGTTTTACCTCCACAGCTGGTTACTGACTTTAACCAGAAGAGATGGATCTGGTAACTAACCTGTTGTCTCTTTTCTCAGGCTGAGAGATTGTTTGCTGCATCCTGTGCTTCTGCTGCGGTACGTATGATCATGTATGAAACACGCAATGTTCCTGTATTCTTACAGAACTCGTATCAGACGCCTCAGAGGCCGAGTCTGTAAAGTTTAGATGAGTTCCTGTAAAGTGGAGGATTGAACATCTGTAGTGGAGCTGGACAGTTTTATCATCTTTCAGTGATTGTAGGAACACAGACATGTCGGACACCATCAGCTCATACAGTCTCATGTTTATCTGCTCATGTCTGTTCAGTTCAGTCACATTCATGTTTCTTCTTAAACTACAGGAATGAGCTATAAACATTTATAATTAGTCCAGCAGCTTGTAGAGAACCAAGCAGCTTCCACCACAGATGTTCATGTTTCACATGTAAACAGATGTTTCTCTGAGGATCCTGACATGTTCGTGGAAAGCTTTTAGTTTAGAAGCTGTAGAACATTTACAGCTGTTATTTTACATCTGGACCATAAACACTTGGAGCCTCTGAGATGATGATCAGAGCTCCAGCCTCCAGTAAAACCAGTCAGGTGTCCACACTCAGCCAGTGGGACAGGATTGTGGTTAAGTTGTACTCAGACCTGTTCCTGCTACTTCCTGTTTACCTGTAGTCCATCATTCTTTCAACGTGCAGCTGGTTAACATCCAGACCAGCAGACCTGGTCCTCTCAGACTGGATCCATGAACTGGAACATCCATCATCACACAAGATGTTTCACAGCTGATCTGCTGCTGCTCTGCTTTCCTTCTGACCTCTGATCACTTCTGTATCGATCAGCAGCTGGACTGATGTCACCTTGTAGAAAGAGGACATGATATTTTTATCTTTGATCATGACGCTTCCAGCCTCTGAATTCATCTTCTACCAGCAAGTTAAAGTCCAGAAAAGTCTGGATCAAAGCTCATCCTGTTCAGACCAGAGCAGAAGCAGTCAGCTGTGATATCAGATGATCTTTTGATGGTTTCTGGCAGTGAACTAACTCCTCTGTTTCTCCTCTCAGACTCCGAGAGAACGGGTTTCAGGATTCCTGCTTTGTCTGGTAAGTGTTTATAGTAGATGGAGGTTGAGTCCATCACATGACTCAATGTAGGAAATTTCACATTCAAACCTTTTCATCCTGCTTAAGTTCAGTAAATATTGTTATTGATCAGAGCTGCTGACCAGGTGAGTTCCTACATACGTGTTAATAAAAACACATCTAGAAACGTTAAACTGAAGTCAGACATGAGAGACGAGCTGTTCTACATGTACATGGATCAGACCTGGTCCAGCAGCAGTGGGCGGAGTTCACCAGTATAAAACTGACAGTTTCCAGTTGGAACTTCCTGTTAGGTCCCATTTAATGGATTTAACGACCACAGCCAGAAACCAGCATGTGTTCATGTAATTATGACACGTTATTATGATCCGTGTGTTCCAGCTTCATCCTGGTTCCTACATTTAATAAATGAATCAGACCAATAAGAAGCTGCTGACTCGTCCTCTCAGACCACATCCAGGAGCTGAAACATGGATCATCATGTTACAGAACACCTGCAGCTCTGATGTTTTCTCTCTGCTCATTTATGATGTGTGACGGTCAGTTTAAGCTCTGTCATCAGTAACATGTAAACATGATGTCTCCATCTGAGTTAATCAGCTGTTGGATCAGGAGAGAGCAGGTGAGTCCTGTCAGCCAGAGGTGTGACTAGACCAGAACAGCTGGATTGTTCTGGTCTAGAAACTGCAGTTGCTGTGTGGTGAACTTGTTTTCTGGTCTGCATGACATCAGAGAAAGTCCAGATCTACCTAGACTAGAATCTGCAGTGATCACCTGTGTTTGGTTCTGGACTGATCTGGTTTATGTAGACCAGCACTACACAGTTTGGTCCTGTGAGGGCAGCAGTCCTGCAGGTTTTATCAAGTCTCCCTGCTCCAACACACCTGACTGAGTTGTTGTGTTGGATCCATGTCAGTAGTCTGGTGTGTTGGAGCAGGAAACACTGAAAACCTGCAGGACTGCAGCCCTCGTAGGACTGAACCAGCAGCCCTGATGTAGAACAAGTCAGAGGGTCTGAGTGGGTTCTACGTTTCATGATGCCATTTATTTTCACACAAACCGCTGGAAATAGTGCTGCACAGAGATTTATTAAACTTGGTTTTTCTTTCAGCTTTCTCTTCATTTGAAGATCTTGGATGTAATTTTATATTTTATGTGTAAAGTGGATGATTGAACATCTGCAGCCTTCAGTCATTACAGACCTGTTACTACACCCACAGCTTAATAAACCCTGATGGAGTTAGTTTCATGTGGCCTTTCTCAAACTGAAACAAGGAATGAGAAATATGATTTTTCCAGATAATATATACAGAAAAAAGTGCAAAACATCTTTCAGAACATTTATATAAAGATGTTTGTCAGTGTCCTGATGATAGTGAACCAAAGCTGCCTTTAAAAAACTACCCATCCTGATCTTACTGCAAACGGTTTTAAAGGAAAATGAGTATTTTTAATAAGGAGACTTTGTTTTATATTTAAGATAGTTAAAGGGTCTCCAGATTAGATTGTGTTTCATTGAAGTGATAATATTAAACAATGTCTAATCAATGTTTTCTGTGTCTTCCAGGTGTCCTGGTGTCCTCCACCTCTCTACCCCTCCCCCCCTCTACCTCTATCATTTTTGGACATCTATCTTTCCTGTCACTCTAGTGTATATCTATCTAATTTTTGGACATTCTATCTTGTATCAATCTATCCTCATCTATCTTTAGCACTTAAGGTGGTGCGCCATATTGGGGTTGGACCTTCAGATACCAGAGTTTGGGCAACATTTTGGAAAAAGTTTTCTGGACAAAGTTTTATGGGAACCCGGTTTTGGACAAAGATTTTTGTGTGATCCTGTTAAGATCTACCTGTTCTGATCTGAGAGCGTCTCTGCCCTCGCACTCTGTCTCTCTGCTGTTTTGTCCTATCCTGCAAGTTCCTGGAGTGTGTTAATTTTCAGTAAATCAGCTGTTTCAGCTCCTGTGCTGCTGCCACTGGACTCACTGCAGGTTTGTTTATTAAAGTCTTGCTATAAAAGACCACATCCAGCATTGGAGAAGCAGTCTGCTGTCTGTCCTGAGCTGAACTGACGAGAGGAATCCAGAGACCAGAAACAATCTTCATCCCACTACCGTCACAGTTGCTGCTGCGTTCCAGATTTGCTCAAAAACTCGATATAAAGCAGTTGCACATACAGTTCTGTCTTGGCAAAGCTAAGAGTAGCATAAAACTAAATAAGTATTCTGAGGTAACTGATCACTATATATATTTCTGTGTATTGAATAATTGTAAAATCTAGTTATAAATTGGCTCCTGAGAAATACTGATTTTCAGTATCTGATATTTTCTGTCTCCTGGTAAGCGTTACTGGTTTAGTTTAACAGATTCTAGCTTATTCATCTCATTCAGAATAATTTTTGAAGATATAAGGACAGATATTGGTTAATTTACAGTTTGAACAGTAAATATTTTAGGTGCGTTCTTGCTTAACCACTTGCAGTGATTACATTTCCCTTTAAGAGTTGGTATCAGATTAATTTCACGTGAAAACCTAGTTGATTATTCACACCCATAAACTTTATACCACAACTGTTTTAATAGTTTTGGGTCAACTGATAAAATACTAGCTGACTGTGAAGCCTGAACATTATATTTACTGGTATAATTTTTGAATAAATACTGAGAGAAACCTTTCAGTATATTGCAAGTAGCACAAGTGGTTGAAAATAAAACCTGAATATTTACTTGTCTTAAATTTGTGGATTTAAAGAACATCAACAATGGGAAGACGTAACCAGAAGTCTCAAGCTCTGAAACGCAGATGGAAGGAGCAGAAAGAAGGAAAAGGTGAACAAGCAGGTATCACTTCTCAGAGCACCAACCAGGTAAACGTGTCTGTGCCATCCACTGAGAGAGCTTCACCTGCAGTTCTGGTTTCTGATGGAAATACAGGTATGAACGGATCACAAAGCAATGCTCCCAGTGTATCACACGTCATGGCTACACAGCAGATAAATCAGACACAGCCACAGGTTTCTTATGCTGACATGGTAAAGAGAGGAAATCCCAGAAATAATACGCCTGTTGTAGAGTCTTCTAGTGCTCAGCAAATAAACAGCAGACATCAGGCCAGTTCCTCCATTACACCACCAGCTTCTGATGGTAAAACTGTCACAAATACTCCCCAGACTGATGCTTCTAAACACCAGGTAAACCAGAGTGTACCACCGGTATCTTATGCTGACGTTCTGAAGAGAGGACTTGATGCAGCTGGACCATCTCATCAACGCAGAATAAATGTGGAACATCAACCATCTGTGACACGAGTGTGTGCTCCAAGGAGTCAGGATTCAGTCAGATATGGAGTTAAATCTAGAAACAAACAATGTGTAGCAAACAGTTTGATGTTTCTGTCGTTTCTCCATGAGGATGAAAACGTTACCAGAACAGATCTTCAACGTGTTTTGGATAAAGGTGATGCACTGTACCGACAGATCATACAGAGGTTTCCTGGTAATGCTTATCTTGCTACAGATGAATTACCTGAACAAGTAAAAGCACGAAAGACTAAATACCACGTGGACCTGACTCAGCCATCTTATTATGGGAACTTAGGAGGTGTATGTGGTCTTCAGAGTCTTGAGACAGGACTGAACCATTTGTCTTCCGATATACAGTATGCAGTGCTCATCATGGGCGGGTTATCGATTGCAGTCTTTCGAACTACTGATGGTCGTTTTGGCTTTTTTGACCCACATCGAAGAACCAAACATGGACTGCCAGTACCGCCAGGAATTTATAACATTGGGAGTGCTATAATGCTGATATTTACACGTCTGACTGACCTTATCAACCGGATCAAATTAATCTATAACAGATTTCACATGCCATTACATCGTGAATACGAGCTCAAGCCCCTGTCATTTTATATGGAAAACTCATCCAGCCTGGAAAATGCTGAACCAGACAGAGAAAACAGATCAACAGCTATTGCTACACCAACTCCGGTGCATGAATCAAACACATGTACAGCCACTGATCAGTCTGAGAACATTTATACAAACACTCACACTAAAGCTGTTGAACAACCCGACTCTGATGTGGGATCTTTTCCAACACAAGACTGTCTTTCAAAAGAATCAAACGTGACAGCTCAAGTATTGATCCCTATCACTGAGATTTCTGCTGATGTAGCGAATGGATCCAGTCAACCTGTGACACAATCTCCTGTTGTCAGTGTTGAACCAGAACAGAGTGGCATTACGTTATTTTCAGCTAGTGATACCAGTCATTGTAAAACAAACGTTTCTTCCAAAACCATAAACAGACCTGGTAAAGATTGTTCTGATGCTGCACTGCTACAAATTTCTTGTAAATTGTCAAAATTTTCTAAACAGGAAAGGAGAAAAATGAAAAGGAGACTATTAATGAAAGAAAAACTGAGACAACAAAAAGTTGATAAAAAACAGAAAGAGAGGCAGCTATATTCTTCAAATGAACTGTATAGAGAAAAGAAAAAATATTATTCTACCAAGCGATATCAAAACAAGACTAACATTAGACAGAAGAAAACTCAGTACATCAGAAATCAATACAAACATAATTCTGATTTTAGAGAGAAACAGAGATTATTTATCAGGAATTCTTACAAACATAATGAGGTGTTTCGACACAAACAAAAAGCGTATATCAGAAGTCATTACAGACAAAGTAAAGAATTTCGAGACAGTCAGAAAACCTATATGACCCAACGTTATGAAAATGACAGAGTATTCAGAGTCAGACACAAACAACTAATGAAACAAGTCATGAGGAACAGATATTATAGCAACTGTTCTTTCAGAATGATGCATAACATCAGATGTGCAACAAGCATTAAAAGAAAATACAGACGGATGAACAAACACATTCAGTATTTAGAGACTGAACCAGAGACCAGAATAAATCAGATCGTAGAGCAGAACCAAAGTGAACCAGAAAACAGTTTGATCAATGAAGCAATATCTGTTTTCAGATCAAACATTAAAGCAGGTCCCACCTTTGTTTGTTCTTCATGTGAAAAAGCATCTTTTCCCAACCAAGTTAAACTCTGCAAAAGATCAAATTATAAGAAAAATCCAGATGTAGTTGCACAGTGCCTGACAGGAAAGTATGTACATGTTTGTGATGAATCCTGTATAAATGAGCAGTGCTCTGTGCCCAATGAGAGAAAGAAAGAGTGGGTTTGTCACACATGCCATGAACATCTTAAAAAAGGAAACATGCCAAGACTTTCTGCAGCAAATAACCTTCAACTCCGTAAGATTCCACCTGAACTGTGTGATCTAAACATCTTGGAGAGACATCTGATAGCAAAGTGCATACCGTTTGCCAAGATCATTCCTCTACCTAAAGGCAGACAAAGACTCATACGTGGAAATGTGGTGTGTGTTCCATCAGAAGTTAATGAGACAATTAACATGCTACCTAGACTACGTTCTGAGTCTCAAGTTTTACGAGTAAAGCTGAAAAGACGTCTGTCTTATAAAGGTCACCAGCTGTTTCAGTCTGTCACCTGGTCCAAACTTGTTCAAGCACTTCTCAAGCTGAAGCAGGTCCATCCCCAGTATCAGGATATTACTATCCGAGACGAAGCTGAACTCTGTGATCCAACACTTCCTGATGCAGACGATGATGATGATGATGATGATGTAAGCATGGGAGAGGATGACTATGATGAAGCTGATTTAATGGAGATTGACATGATTGAGAAAGATGCACTGTGTGATGCAGAAAATGAGCCTCAAAGTGATCAGGACATGCAGAGTGACACTGAACAGGAACACAGAGATGATGCAGAACCAGATGATCTACCAAATGGAGGTTTTGCTATAGAATCATGTCTTCAGCCTGTTGACATATCAGATGAGATTCTCGGTTACACCGATAGCATCTACTGTGTTGCTCCAGCAGAAAGAAATGATCCGATCAGCTTTTTCAAAACACCTAAACTTGAAGCCATAGCGTTTCCCTGCCAATTTCCTACGGGTCAGAACACCATAGATGAAGCTCGAGAAACATATGTCACACCTAGTGGATATTTCAAGTCCAGACTTTTCCACATTGATGAGCGGTTTGCTAGAGATCCTAATTATCTGTTCTTTGCACAGTTTGTCACTGAAATTCATTTGGCCAATTCCAGCATGATGGTACAGTTAAGAAAAGGAAAGACAAAAACCAGAGATGGAAGAGAAATAAACTCAGCCATGTTACAGGACAGAACAGAAGTTCAGAAGCTGGTGAGAAATAAAGATGCAGTCAGATTCATGATCCCACTAAGAGGAACTCCTGCATACTGGGAAAGAACCTCCAAAGATCTTTTTGCCATGATCAGACAGTTGGGAACTCCTACGTTCTTTCTGACTTTTTCAGCTGCTGAATTCAGATGGCCTGAAGTGATAACAGCTATAAAGAGACAGCAAGGTGAACACGTAGATTTTGAAGCTCTAAACTGGTCAGAAAAAAGTGAAATTCTCAGATCCAACCCTGTCACGTCCATGCGTATGTTTGATAAGCGCATTGAAGCACTGTTCAGAGACCTGCTTCTCTCTCCTTCACAACCTCTGGGAGAAATTATCGATTTTTTCTACAGACTAGAGTTCCAACACAGAGGAAGTCCACACATACATGGTCTCGTTTGGGTAAAAAATGCTGTAGAACTTGATGTGAATGACGATCAGACTATCTGTGATTTCATTGACAAATACATCTCAGCCCAGTTGCCTGACCCAGACACACAACCTGAACTGTACAGGAAAGTGAGTGAGCTCCAGAAACACAGTAGGAACCACACAAGAACCTGTTTCAAGAGTGTAAACTCTGGTTGTCGGTTTGGTTTTCCAAAGCCGCCCTGCAGAAAAACCATGATTGTGAGACCTGATGAAGAAGGAGACATTAACGCTGCCAAAGAGAAACTGAAACCTCTCATGGACCTGCTTAATGAACCTGAAATTGCTTCCTTGACTTTACAACAGATCCTGGTTCGTTGCAACCTGACGCTGCAAGAATATGAAGGATGTCTTCATTTGATGAACAAAAAGATTGCCGTCCACCTGAAACGTGATCCCAAAGACTGCTGGATTAATGGTTACAACCCACATCTGCTGAAAGCCTGGGACGCTAACATCGATGTTTCATACATTGTCAATGCTTATTCCTGTGTGGAGTATCTCTGTAAATATATTACAAAACAGGAGACAAATCTTTCAAACTACTTGACAGATATGTTACAGAACGCAGACAGAGATCATGTCAATGAGTGTGATGAGATGCGAGCCGTCATGCAAGCTTACTCAAAGAAAAGAGAAGTCAGTGCTCAGGAGTGTGTGACTCGTGCATGTGGAATAAAAATGAAAAAATCTTCACGAAGCACAATTTTTGTTCCCACAGAAGAAAACTGCTGTAAAATGAGTCGTTCCATAGCATTCTTGGAGGAACTGCCACCAGAATCTTGTGACGTCTGGATGACAAGTTTGAATGACAAGTATAAAGCCAGACCAGAGAGACCAGAGTATGAGGAGATGTGTTTGGCTGATTTTGCTGCTAACTGCAGGTTTGTCAAGAGTGAAAATGCTAAAAAGGACGATGTCTTTCCTCTGCTCAATGGACTAGGATATGTTCAACAGCGTAAAAATGATAAACCTGCTATCATCAGATATTACCACTGTTCAAAGGAAAAGCATCCTGAAGAATTTCATGAGAGATTACTGAGACTGTACCTTCCCCACAGATCAGAGCAGGAACTAAAGAGAAACTTTCCTACATATCAGTCTTTTTACTCTTCTGGATGGGTCGTGCTACCCGGATCAAACCATTCTGTCTATGTGAAGAACATTGTCAAACACAACAGAGACAAGTACGAGAAACACAGTGAGGCCATTGAAGAAGCACTGGAGGAGTTTGAGGAGAACAGAAACGTTGTGATTGATGAATGGTGTAATCTTGCTCCAGAATCTGAAGTTGTGAGGTTGGATTGTGATGAGGACCTGCTGGTAAGAGAGCTAATCAATGAAAATGAGCAGGAAAATGTTCCTGACCTTTGTCCTCAGTCAGATGCTGCAACAGAACTCCGTGCAATCAGAGAAGCCCCTGCCATTGATCCAACTGTTCTCCGACAAATGTATCAGAACCTGAACCAGAAGCAGGCCTGTGTGTTCTATGCAATCAGGAACTGGTGCATCAAACGTGTCTGTTCTGTCAATCAAGAGCCATTTTTCTTTTATGTCAACGGTGGTGCAGGAACAGGAAAGTCTCATCTTATCAAATGCATTCACTCAGAAGCATCAAAGATACTGAGCAGACTACGGAGACATGCAGAGGAAGCCGACATATCGAGCCCTACTGTTTTTCTCACTGCATTTACGGGAACTGCAGCTTTCGGGATTGGTGGAACGACATTGCATTCTCTCCTTCGCTTGCCTCGCAGTTTAAAACCTCCCATTCAAGGACTTGGCAATAAACTGGATGAAGTCAGAGCTGAACTGTACAATGCTGAGATCATTATCATTGATGAGATTTCTATGGTTTCCAAGCAGCTTTTTGCTTATGTGGATGCCAGACTGAAACAGATCAAGGGTAATAACAGACCTTTTGGAGGAATGTCGGTCCTAGCTGTTGGAGATTTTTATCAGCTGCCACCAGTACGACAGTCTAAACCTCTCTGTGTGCACGACCCATCTGAGATTGACCTATGGCAGGAACATTTTCAGATGATCACCCTGACTGAGATCATGCGTCAGAAAGATGATGTTGCCTTTGCAGAAATGCTGAACAGAATTCGAGTGAAGGAGAAAGATGAGGAACTGTCTGAGTCTGACAGAGAATTGCTGACACAAGCCATCACTAAACCAGAACTTTGTTCCACCAATGTTCTGCACATTTTCCCCACAAATAAGTTGGTTGAAGATCACAACTCAGCAACGCTGTCTCGGTTATTTTCTGACATCATCACTATTGATGCAGACGACTTCCAGAAAGATTCTCGATCAGAAAGAATGACACGGCAAGACAAACCCAGCAAAGGAGGACGCAATGATTTACCTGACACCCTGAAACTTGCGGAAGGAGCTCGTGTCATGCTCACCAGAAACATCGACATACAGAAAGGATTGGTGAATGGTGCCTTTGGTACTCTGATGAAGGTGATTACTTCTGAGACGGATCAACGCATCACAAAGCTTGGGCTGAGAATGGACAGTCAAACAGCTGGAAGACGTAGTGGACCTGCAGGATCTGACGATCTGGTTTACGTGGAGAGAGCAGAGGATACTGTGAAACAGAAAGGAGTGGTACGTAGACAGTTCCCCGTAAAGCTGGCCTTTTCTTGTACCGTGCATAAAACTCAAGGCTTAACAACACATGCAGCTGTAGTTTCCTTGAAGAAGATCTTTGAAGCAGGCATGGCTTATGTGGCTCTAAGCAGGGTGACTTCTCTCAGCGGACTGTATCTGTTGGACTTGGATGAGAAGAAAATCTACGCCAACCCTGAAGTTACTACAGCCATCCAGACCATGAGACAAGCCAGTGTGGATGACATGATGCCTCTTCTTCCTCTGAGAGAAACAGTTAACAGGCCTGACACTCTGACCGTCGTCCATCACAACACAGAGGGACTGCCATCTCACATCGATGACATCAAGAGACATCATGAACTGTGTCTGGCTGATGTACTGTGTCTAACCGAATCTCACCTGCAGGGCTCCTTTGTTGCAGACAGTCTTCAGCTGGATGGATTCACCTTGTACAAGCGTAACAGACACGTGTCGTACACAAACGTTCCTCAGATGGCCAGCAGATGTGGCGGTGGAGTTGCTGTTTATGTGCGAAACCACATTCAGGTGCATGAAAAACAGTATTTGCATAATGTGACTGATCTTGAGTTTGTAGTTCTGAAGGTTGAGGCTCCAGTCCAGGCACTGATCGCAGCGGTATACAGACCCCCCAGCTACAGTTTGAGGCGCTTCCTGGAAAACATGGTAAGCCTTCTGGATGCACTGGAGACGGTGGACTGTCACCCTGTAATTGTTTGCGGCGACTTCAATGAGAATCAGGTACCCACTTCTCCCAAGCCCATTTTGGAGCTGTTCCAGTCTAAAGGTTATACACAGCTGATCACATCTGCCACCACAGACAAGAACACACTACTAGATCTTGTATTTATATCCCAGCGTCAGCAGTGTCTCCATTCTGGTGTGATGAGGACGTACTGGAGCTACCATAACCCGGTGTTCTGCATCGTTTCCACCAGTGAACCATGAACATGTCTGGTGAGTTTTAAAGAGGACGTTCATTTGAAAACACTTTACTTTGTATTTTGGTGTACAGATCAGTGACAAGTGTGCAAAAATTGAATATATAAATCATGGTACAGAGAAATTATGGGAACAGAAATAATTATACTGAATATTTATAGAAACAGAAATAATGATACAGAATATTTATGGAAACAGAAATAATGATACAGAATTTTTATGGATAGAGAATTAATGGTACAGAACTTTTATGGATAGAGAATTAATGGTAGAAAATAATTATGGAAATAGATTTTTGGCCTGTGCATTTACCTGGGTGGGTTGGGTTTGGGTTGGTAAATGCACAGGCCAAACATGGTAAGCCTTCTGGATGCAGAAGAATTCCCATGCAGTGCAGCGGCCGGTTTTGTACAAACCAGCCGCTGCACCTCATGGTAAGCAGCTGTACTGCAGCAACTGCAGCACAGTTGCTGGTTTTGGACATACCAGCAACTGTTTGCAGCATCCAGAAGGCTTACCATGCAGTACAGCTGCTGGTTTGTATACATCCAGCAGCTGGACTAAAGCTGTTCAAAATAACTACATCAATACACCAGAAAGCATGAGCTTTCTGGTGTATTGATATACCAGCTGATACCCACAGGGTGCAGGGCATGGTGGGTTGGGGGTGGGGTGGGCAGTCAAAGGAACCATCACTGATTTATTCAGCTATTCACAGTTTCACTGCACTATCTGTGTGTACTTTGAGCTGAATGGCCAAATCTTTTACACGAGGATGTTTTTACCGGCAGAAAAGATGTTTTTGTTTAGAAGTTTCTTTTTTAGACGTGTGTACTCCAGACAGGAGACGTGTTCTCCTGTGTCCTCTGTGACAACTTCATCCAGCACAACCATCTGCAGAAGATCTACACCATCACACTTCTACATCATCTTCATGAACTATTGGTGCAAACAAGAGACACCACTGCTGGACCACACAGAGAAGTCTTCTACATGCTGCCATCCCAGTTTTTCTTCAAGTAGGTGATGAAATGTCACCTCTGAAGCTTCACCTGACCACCTGACTGGGCCTGAGAAAGATCATTGACATCATGCTGCCATGCTGCACACCAACAACAGAGGAAGCAAGACTTTACGGAACTACGAGACTCCTCCTCCTCCTGCCAGTGACCTGGGTTCCTCACAGTAGAAGAAAAGGTAATGAAATTATTCATTATTATTGTAATTTATATATATTCATCCATGTTGCAGATTACAGCGTCTAAGACCATTTGCTTTGTGTTTATCAGCTCTTCCTCTGCTGTGAGTCTTTCTCTTCACCATCGATCCTGATCATCAATACTGTCATCAATACTCCCAAAACATCTGGGTGTGAAACTGCACTGGCCAGGACAAGACTGGACCTGCAGCACATTTAAGGTATATATTTATCATGTGCTATGCAGGCTTTCAGCTGGTGGTCTTAGATGAATTGAGTTAATACCAAAATGTGTTTATCCATTTCTTTTCCTCAGGACCAGTTCCATGTTCATGCCTGCATGACACCAGCTCTTAAAAAGAGTAACCTGTGCTGACTCTTGAGTCAGAGACCAGTCATGTTGCTGCAGGGAAACGTTGCTGAGGACCATTCAACGTTTCTGGACTAACTTCCTCTCATTTGTGTAGCAAAAGGCCTTCTCAGTAAGACTCAACCTTCCTTTGTGCAGCAGAGACTGAACTGGTCCATGGAGGCAGCAGATGATCAGCCTCTGGAAAAGGAAACATCACATGGTGAACACACCGTACATCTCCACTGTGACAACATGTTCTCAGACTGTCTAGTCTGCACCACCACACTGGACCACCACCAAAACAAAACTGAACTCAGCTCACACCATCCATCTTTGTAAAGATTATATTTTATAGTATAGTTCCATATTATTTATAGTTAAAGAATTAGTTTTGCAGTAATAATAGTAATGAAAGAATCACAATAACTGCCAATTATAATAAAATAATTATTTAATAAAGCATATTTATAACATGGTGATCACACCGTACATCTCCACTGTGACAACATGTTCTCAGACTGTCTAGTCTGCACCAACACACTGGACAACCACCAATGTAAAAACAGAACTGAACTCAGCTTACACCACCAGTCTTTGTAAAGACTAAATGTTATAGTATAGTTTCATATTATTTATAGTAGTAATAATAGTAATGAAAGAATCACAATAACTGCCAATTATAATCAAATAATTATTTAATAAAGCATATTTATAACATAAATTAAAAGTTAATATTTGCCAAGTGAATTCTATTAAATTAAAAACAGATTATTCCCCTGATAATAAATTATAATGTTGTAAAGGTTTTAGTTTTCTTTGTTCTGTTAGCCTTCTCTTTGGTTCCTTTGACTGCCCACCCACCCGAAGACACTCTGTTTATCTTCAGAGTGTGTTGGGGTGTGAACAATTGTCCATATTCCATATAATCATATGGAATATATAAGATGTATATATTTACATATATATGTGTCTGTATGTGTATGTGTATATACATATTTACAGTATTTTATGTCAGTTGCTATTATTGTATATTATAAGAATAATAGATATGTTTATAATTATCATTACAAATGATTATTACAGTACAGTAATTATACTGATTATTTGTAGAAAGCATCCAGCGGGACTCACACATACATATGTTAATCTTTGGATGCTGTCTGTGCCTAATATTTAGGCCTTAACAATAATAAATTGCCTAAATGAAATAGGACATTGCAATGCCATTTCAAAACTTGGCATTTTCCACCATAAAGACTGCAAATGCAGCTAACAGCAGGTCCACAATTCAGTTAACCACCACAGCATCACAGTGTTGAAGCTGAAGAGACGGCCAAGCTAGCAAAGCCTGGAACATGTTTGTGTGAGTCCTGCTCAAGTGTGGGGTATCTGCTGGTATGTAGGTAGAAAACACATATATACACTTAACCTGGACTAATATAGACCCCAGTTAGAGACAAACATCATATAAAGAATATAATGTGACCAAATATATTGACAATGATCCTCAGGGTGTTCAAAGTACTTCTGAAATGCCCACAACTACTGAGGAGGTCACACAGGCCACATCCAGAGATGTGAGTCGTCTTGTAGTTTTACGTTCAACCTGGGGTAACTCAGGTTATGTGTTCATAGATTTCACTAATAATATCATTATCTGCACTGGGGCTGGGTCTATGAAAGACTGTGTGTACCCACATCGAAGCACAAAAGAAAAGTCTGATGGGATGTGGCTCCACATATCCATTTAAACTGTGATATGTATTTTTTTTATTACTATTAATGCCCGACAAAGGGTGATGTTTGTTTGAGTGTGTGCTATTAATAGCTTTTTGATTTTCCAATGTTTTATTCCATATAATTGCTGGCATTTAATATGATTACGTTTATCAAACAAAGCCAGTGCTTTCTTTAGGGTGGAGAATTCTCCTTTTTCTTTTTGTTTGTTTGTTTTGTTTAGTTAGATTCTCCTACTATTTTATTTACATTTTTTAATATATCTGTTAAACTGTATTGTACTTGTGAATGTTTCAGTCATGATGTTAATATAAAGTATATTTGCTTTGGATATTGCCACATTTTCTTGGAGAAAATGTTTAAAATCTGTGCTGTAATTGCAGATGTTCTGCTTTCTTTGTTAAAATGGCTATTTTTTTTCTAATAGTGATATTACTTTGATGTGTTATATTTATTCAATCTGAAATGTTATCAAACTCTGGTTAATCTAAAAAGTCTAATTTGTTCCATTGTTATAAAATTAATTTCTGCCACATTTATTTTTCAAATTGTCATTCATGTTACTACATTTACATGTTATTGAGTTTCAATGTAATCTCTGGCTTCCTTGATTAAAAGTGTCTAACTTCTACTTATAAAAACTCCACTGATCTGCTTTGTAGAAAGAATAATAAAAATGCACATTTTGAATATTGTCAGACTGAGTTTGAGATTATTCTCCTATTGAATTAAACTTAATTACTACTTGTGCTAAGACTTCAGCAGAAGGTTTCAGGTTTTGAGCTTTAAAGACTAATAGTGTTAACTTCAGCTGCATAAATACTTTGTCAACTAGCAGATTGCACTTGTCTTCAAACCTCTTCAACTATATTAAGCACATTTAAGTTAAACTTTTCATCGTTTCATCATATTTTCTCACCAGTGTCAGCTTTTCTTTTGCTTTTTACAATGATTTATTCCACTTTTCACCACTTCAGACCCTTAAAACTGAGAATCATATAGTTCAAGTATAACTTCATTTGAAATATATCCAAACAATCTTTAACAACCACATTTCAGCACTCGGTCTGTCCGATATGTTCTGTTTCCTTCAGCACCATGGACAGCAGCACTGTTTGTCTGTTGTGAGCGTTCACACACCTCCTGACAGCACCATGGACAGCGGCAGTTTTTGCACTTCAACCTTTCAACCTTTCAGCACTTTTAAATTCCAGTTTGAGCTATAAATACTTAAACAATTAATTTCAGCTTAATAAATACTTTTCAAAAGTCACATTTCAGCTATCTTTCACTATCTTCAGCCATCTTTTCAGCATTTTATTCCAATCATTCAGCATGACAGCATTCACACATGCTGTTATGCAATAACAGCTTTTTCTAGTGATAGAATTGTTTTTCCCTCTTCTCTGGGGTGTGAACATCGGTCGTCCGCCTACTCCTCTCGCAGCGTTCGGCCCACAGACTCCGTTCATACATCAAATCGATCGGCTCGGCCTGTAGATGTCTGCTATGACTCCTGTTGTCTGTATCTATTAAACTTTTTAAGATATCGAGGGTTGTTCGACCCACCATTTCTCCATAGGAATGAATGGGGAATCTTGGCAAAGCCTCCTAAAACATGGTCTCCTTTGAAACCTTTCTTCTCCCGCATACTTTTGGCTAGAGACTCCATTCAAAGTTTAAATCGATCACAAGGGACTGGGCTATAAATCTTCTATTCAGAATTTTGATATCTTTTCTGGTTTATGAGATATGCCAGGTTAAAAATCACTAAAACTTGGATATCTGTTTCACACTCTGATTTTTCAGCTTTTTTCACTCCTCAAACAAACTCTCATAACTCCTACACCGTTTATCGTACAGACACAAATTATATATCAAAACGGAGGAAATCTTCTTGGCTACAAATGAACCCTGGATGATAATGGAGCTGGGAGCTACGGATTTGGAGCTACGCTGCTCTAAAGTCGACCTACGCCCTCCATTGAACTCCATTCTAAAGGCCTTCTGGACTCTGGGCCCAAAGTGCATTTCTCCTGTGTTTTTAACCCATCACCATTTAAATTCTGTTCGCATTACAGTAAAATAAATTACATCCCTGCGTTCCCCAGACCCTCCTGGCGCTCACGGTGAAAAAATTATCTGGATAACTCTTATAGTTTTCTTTTAATGAACAGTTGTTCGGGAGGTGCGCAGAGTGATGAGAACAGTGCAGCTCTGGTCTCTTCTCTGTGTGCCTATCAGCTGAGGTGGGGGCCGTCGTCATGACAACTCACTGACTGCTCTCAGCTGTTAGGAGCCAGCTGACCTTTGCCCTAATCCATTCAGTTTTATTGATCCAGATCATGGACTTCTCACCTGGTTTTGGCCTCCTATTGAGTCCAGGCATGTCCCTCTGTCCTCTTCTCCTGTCTCCTCCTTGTCCATCTCATTACAACAGGCCACATGTCCTCCTCCATTTCTCCTCCTCTGTCTGTCCTCTCATCATGTCTTTTGGTGCTCACTTACATGATGGACTGTGTTTCAGCTGCCAATTCACCTCTTTTTCAGCTCTTTCTGCCTTTTACAATCATTACTTCTACATTCAACCAGTTCAGCACCTTTAATATTCACTTTCAGCTGTAAATCCTTTAACTATTTACTTCAGCTTCATGATTACTGCAGCTGGTGCTTAAGGAAGCAGACTTCAGCCATTTTCAGCCATGTTGAACTGTCTTAAGCACATTTAAGTTAAACTTTCCACCATTTTAACTACATTTAAACACCAGTTTGAGCTTTAAATCCTTCCAACTACTGACTTAAGCTTCATATATACTTCTTCAACAACCATATTTCAGCCCTTTTCAGCCATATTCAGCGATCTTAAGCACATTTCAGTTCAGCTTTCCACCATTTTAACTACATTTAAACACCTGCTTGTGCTTTAAATCCTTCCAACTATTGACTTAAGCTTCATATATACTTCTTCAACAACCATATTTCAGCCCTTTTCAGCCATCTTCAGTAATCTTAAGCACATTTCAGTTCAACTTTCCACCATTTTAACTACATTTAAACAGCAATTTCTGCTTTAAATTGTTGAACTCTTCATTTCACCTTCATATATACTTCTTCAACAACCATATTTCAGCCCTTTTCAGCCATATTCAGCGATCTTAAGCACATTTCAGTTCAGCTTTCCACCTTTTTAACTACATTTAAACACCTGCTTGTGCTTTAAATCCTTCCAACTATTGACTTAAGCTTCATATATACTTCTTCAACAACCATATTTCAGCCCTTTTCAGCCATCTTCAGTAATCTTAAGCACATTTCAGTTCAACTTTCCACCATTTTAACTACATTTAAACAGCAATTTCTGCTTTAAATTGTTGAACTCTTCATTTCACCTTCATATATACTTCTTCAACAACCATGTTTCAGCTCTTTTCAACCATCTTCAGCAATCTTAAGCACATTTCAGTTCAACCTTTCAGACTTTCAGCACCCTTTAACTCCACTTTGAGCTTTAAATCCTTCAACTTTTCACTTCAGCTTAATAAATACTTATTCAACAAAGACATTTCAGCCTTTTTTAACCATCTTCAGCCACTTTTCAGCATTTTATTTCAATCATTCAGCATGACAGCATTCACACTTGCTGTTATGCAATAACAGCTTTTTCTAGTGATAGAATTGTTTTTCCCTCTTCTCTGGGGTGTGAACATCGGTCGTCCGCCTACTCCTCTCGCAGCGTTTGGGCCACAGACTCCGTTCATACATCAAATCGATCACCTCGGCCTCTAGATGTCTGCTATGACTCCTGTTGTCTGTATCTATTAAACTTTTTAAGATATCGAGGGTTGTTCGACCCACCATTTCTCCATAGGAATGAATGGGGAATCTTGGCAGAGCCTCCAAAAACATGGTCTCCTTTGAAACCTTTCTTCTCCTGCATACTTTGGGCTAGAGACTCCATTCAAAGTTTAAATCGATCACAAGGGACTGGGCTATAAATCTTCTATTCAGAATTTTGATATCTTTTATGGTTTATGAGATATGCCAGGTTAAAAATCACTAAAACTTGGATATCTGTTTCACACTCTGATTTTTCTGCTTTTTTCACTCCTCAAACAAACTCTCATAACTCCTACACCGTTTATCGTACAGACACAAATTATATATCAAAACGGAGGAAATCTTCGTGGCTACAAATGAACCCTGGATGATAATGGAGCTGGGAGCTACGGATTTTGAGCTACGCTGCTCTAAAGTCTACCTACGCCCTCCATTGAACTCCATTCTAAAGGCCTTCTGGACTCTGGGCCCAAAGTGCATTTCTCCTGTGTTTTCAACCCGCCACCATTTAAATTCTGTTCGCATTACAGTAAAATAAATTACATCCCTGCGTTCCCCAGACCCTCCTGGCGCTCACGGTGAAAAAATTATCTGGATAACTCTTATAGTTTTCTTTTAATGAACAGTTGTTCGGGAGGTGCGCAGAGTGATGACAACAGTGCAGCTCTGGCCTCTTCTCTGTGTGCCTATCAGCTGAGGTGGGGGCCGTCGTCATGACAACTCACTGACTGCTCTCAGCTGTTAGGAGCCAGCTGACCTTTGCCCTAATCCATTCAGTTTTATTGATCCAGATCATGGACTTCTCACCTGGTTTTGGCCTCCTATTGAGTCCAGGCATGTCCCTCTGTCCTCTTCTCCTGTCTCCTCCTTGTCCATCTCATTACAACAGGCCACATGTCCTCCTCTATCTCTCCTCCTCTGTCTGTCCTCTCATCATGTCTTTTGCTGCTCATTTACATGATGGACTGTGTTTAAGCTGCCAATTCACCTCTTTTTCAGCTCTTTCTGCCTTTTACAATCATTACTTCTACATTCAACCAGTTCAGCACCTTTAATATTCACTTTCAGCTGTAAATCCTTTAACTATTTACTTCAGCTTCATGATTACTGCAGCTGGTGCTTAAGGAAGCAGACTTCGGCCATTTTCAGCCATGTTGAACTATCTTAAGCACATTTAAGTTAAACTTTCCACCATTTTAACTACATTTAAACACCAGTTTGAGCTTTAAATCCTTCCAACTACTGACTTAAGCTTCATATATACTTCTTCAACAACCATATTTCAGCCCTTTTCAGCCATCTTCAGCGATCTTAAGCACATTTCAGTTCAGCTTTCCACCTTTTTAACTACATTTAAACACCTGCTTGTGCTTTAAATCCTTCCAACTATTGACTTAAGCTTCATATATACTTCTTCAACAACCATATTTCAGCCCTTTTCAGCCATCTTCAGTAATCTTAAGCACATTTCAGTTCAACTTTCCACCATTTTAACTACATTTAAACAGCAATTTGTGCTTTAAATTGTTGAACTCTTCATTTCACCTTCATATATATACTTCTTCAACAACCATGTTTCAGCTCTTTTCAACCATCTTCAGCAATCTTAAGCACATTTCAGTTCAACCTTTCAGACTTTCAGCACCCTTTAACTCCACTTTGAGCTTTAAATCCTTCAACTTTTCACTTCAGCTTAATAAATACTTATTCAACAAAGACATTGCAGCCTTTTTTAACCATCTTCAGCCACTTTTCAGCATTTTATTTCAATCATTCAGCATGACAGCATTCACACTTGCTGTTATGCAATAACAGCTTTTTCTAGTTGTGTGAATGCTGTTAAGCATTCACACTATAGTTTTCCTGTTTTTCTTTATTATTCTTATTATTGTGTGAATGCTGTTAAGCATTCACACTATAGTTTTCCTGTTTTTCTTTATTATTAGGGTCCGAGCCATACAAAGTATGGCGGGGCCCTATTGTTTCTGCTATGTTTATTATTCTCGTTCTCCTAAGCGCTTTGACCCCAAATTTGACCCCCTAAACAACCATGAAAAGTTGTGAAACTTGGCACAGACGTCACGTCCGGCGTAACTCGGATATTATAAGGTCCGCATACACTTCAATGCAAAATTGGCTCAACAGCGCCACCTAGAGTCACCAAAAATCACCACATGAATGGGGCCCAGGAAGTCTACTTCAACGTAGGAAGACGAAACTTGGCACACACGTGTACCACCCCGTGTTGACCAAAAAACTCAATGTAACACCTGTCGCCATGGCAACGGGGTGCCCGCCATCTTGGCGTGTGCGGCCATTTTTTTGCCATTTTTTCCACTTTACACACATCGTATTTGAACGAACTAGTCTGAGGGGATTCGTGCGACTGACTCAAAACTTAGAGGGAAGCTTCCTGACAAGTTGGGGACCAAACGCTATTCAAATCTTTCTAATAGCAGAAAACGTGTTACCATGGCAACCGATGGAAAAACGCCTTCTCGCCATGAAACACGGTTTGCTTATATCTCCATAGGAATACGTGGGATCTGCACCAAACTTGCCAGGATTCATACTTGTGACAACCCAAGTCCAGTATTGATGTCAATAGAACACCTGTTGCCATGGCAACGCACTGCCCGCCATCTTGGATTTCACTGCCATTTGAACGAACTAGTCTGAGGGGATTCGTGCCACTGACTCCAAACTTGCTGGGAACCTTCCTGACAAGTTGGGGACCAAACGCTATTCAAATCTTTCTAATAGCAAAAAGCGTGTTACCGTGGCAACCCACGGAAAAACACCTTCTCGCCATGAAACACGGTTTGCTCATATCTCCACAGGAATAAATGGGAACTGCACCAAACTTGACAGGATTCATACTTGTTGGGTCCTTAACGCATTACACCACCTGTTGTCATGGCGACATCGGGTGGCGGGGTCCAGGCAGCTCGGACCCGATGGATGCCGCTTGCGGCTTTCATTAGGGTCCGAGCCATACAAAGTATGGCGGGGCCCTATTGTTTCTGCTATGTTTATTAGGGTCCGAGCCATACAAAGTATGGCGGGGCCCTATTGTTTCTGCTATGTTTATTATTCTCGTTCTCCTAAGCGCTTTGACCCCAAATTTGACCCCCTAAACACCCATGAAAAGTTGTGAAACTTGGCACAGACGTCACGTCCGGCGTAACTCGGATATTACAAGGTCCGCATACACTTCAATGCAAAATTGGCTCAACAGCGCCACCTAGAGTCACCAAAAATCACCACATGAATGGGGCCCCGGAAGTCTACTTCAACGTAGGAAGACGAAACTCGGCACACACGTGCACCACCCCGAGTTGACCAAAAAACTCAAAGTAACACCGGTCGCCATGGCAACAGGGCGCCCGCCATCTTGGCGTGTTCGGCCATTTTTTTGCCATTTTTTGCACTTTACACACATCGTATTTGAACGAACTAGTCTGAGGGGATTCGTGCGACTGACTCCAAACTTGGTGGGAAGCTTCCTGACAAGTTGGGGACCAAAAATTGTTCAAATCTTTCTAATAGCAGAAAGCGTGTTACCGTGGCAACCGACGGAAAACCGCCTTCTCGCCATGAAACACGGTTTGCTCATATCTCCATAGAAATACGTGGGATCTGCACCAAACTTGATAGGATTCATTCTTGTGACACCCCAAGTCCAGCAAAGAAGTCAATCGAACAGCTGGTGCCATGACAACGGCGTGCCCGCCATCTTGGATTTCACTGCCATTTGAACGAACTAGTCTGAGGAGATTCGTGCGACTGACTCCAAACTTGGTGGGAACCTTCCTGACAAGTTGGGGAACAAACGCTATTCAAATCTTTCTAATAGGAAAAAGCCTGTAACCGTGGCAACAGACCGAAAAAGCCTCCTCGCCATGAAACACGGTTGGCTCATATCTCCATAGAAATACACGGGATCTTCACCAAACTTCACAGCATTCATACGTGTCCCACCCCAAGTGCAGCAAAGAAGTCAATCGAACACCTGTTGCCATGGCAACGGTGTACCTGCCATCTTGGATTTCACTGCCATTTGAACGAACTAGTCTGAGGGGATTCGGGCGACCGACTCCAAACTTGGTGGGAACGTTCATGACAAGTTGGGGACCAAACGCTATTCAAATCTTTCTAATAGGAGAAAGCGTGTAACCGTGGCAACCGACGGAAAAAGCCTTCTCGCCATGAAACACGGTTTGCTCATATTTCCACAGAAATAGATGGGATCTGCACCAAACTTGACAGGATTCATACTTGTTGGGTCCCTAACGCATTACAACACCTGTTGTCATGGCAACATAGCATGTTAGCTAGCAGAATTAGCATGCAAGCAAAAAATGCTAACTAAGTATATCAACATTTCAGATTTTCAGCTGGGTGTTTTACCATGTTAAATATGATGTGACCAGGTTACCTACCATGCTAGGAAAAGGTGTATGAGATGGGTGGCGGGGTCCAGGCCACTCGGACCCGATGGATGCCGCTTGCGGCTTTAATTCTTATTATTATTATTATTATTATTATTATTATTCTTCCGCTGTTTTTAGTTGTTCCACATCTTGAGCTAGCTTCAGCCGATTTCAACAATTTTGGTATCAAAACGTTCAGCTCGTTCAGGAGATTCCTGCTTCTATTCAACTTTTTGATATCTGTTCAACTTTTCAAGTTATTGATCATTTATTGATTTTCAGCTCCCATTGAAATCAATAGGATTTCAGCACTTCAGCCTTCAACTCCTTCAAAACTTACAGCTCTTTCAGCTCTTAGAACTTCAGCATACTTTCAGCTAGAAACACCATTCAAACTTTAAACAACTCACAAGGGATTGGGCTATAAAACTTCTATTCAACTTTTTGATATCTTTTAGCATTATTGATTTATGGCAGTTTCAAAATCAATAACTTTTAGAATGTTCATTCCACTCTCTCCCACTCTAGCCCTCACTCTAACCTTTCAGCCTGTTCCACTACTCCAAACAAATTCTCATAACTCCTACAACTTTCATCATAGAGACATAAATTATACATCAAAACGGAGGAATTTTAGTTGGCTTCGAAGAGAACCAAGAATGACAGAGCTGGGATTTACAGATCTCGAGCTATGCCTCTCCAAGCGAGGAAAAGTCTACTTGTGCTCCCATAGACTTCCATTAAAATCTGGATTCTAAGAGGAAAATGCATTTCTCATGTGTTTTTAACTCGTCACCATTTAAATTCTGTCCACATTACAGTAAAATAAACCACAACCCTGCGTTCCCCAGACCCTCCTGGCGCTCACAGTGAAAAAATTATTCGGATAACGCTCATAGTTTTCTCTTAAACAAAAGTTGTTCGGGAGGTGTGCAAAGTGATCGGAACAGTGCAGCTCTGCTCTCTGCTTGTCAGTTAAGTGAGGGGCCGTTGTCATGACGACTCACTGACTGCTCTCAGCTGTGAGCAGGCAGCTGACCTTTCACCTAATTCATTCAGTCCTATTGATCCAGATGATGGACTTTTCACCTGGATTGGTCATCCTAATAAGTCCAGGTATGTCTCTCTGTCCCCCTCTCCTGTCTCCTCCTTCTCCTTCTCATGACAACAGGCCACATGTCCTCCTCTGTCTCTCCTCCTCTGTCTGTACTCTCATTCAGGCCTTTGCTGCTCACTTACATGGACTGTGGTTATGCTGCCAATTCAGCTCTGTTTCAGCTCTTTCTGCCTTTTACAATCATTTGTTCTATATTCAACCAGTTCAGCACCTTTAATATTCACTTTCAGCTGTAAATCCTTTAACTATTGACTTCAGCTTCATGATTACTTCAGCTGGTGCTTAAGGAAGCAGACTTTAGCCATTTTCAGCCATGTTGAACTGTCTTAAGCACATTTCAGTTCAGCTTTCCACCCTTTTAACTAAATTTAAACACCTGCTTGTGCTTTAAATTGTTCAACTCTTCATTTCAGCTTCATATATACTTCTTCAACAACCATATTTCAGCCCTTTTCAGCCATCTTCAGCAATCTTAAGCTCATTTCAGTTCAACCTTTCAGCACCTTTTAACTCAAGTTTGACCTTTAAATCCTTCAACTTTTCACTTCAGCTTAATAAATACTTATTCAACAAAGACATTTCAGCCTTTTTTAACCATCTTCAGCCACTTTTCAGCCATATTTTCAGCATTTCAGCACATTTCAGTTCAACTTTCCACCATTTTAACTACATTTAAACACCTGCTTGTGCTTTTAATTGTTGAACTCTTCATTTCAGCTTCATATATACTTCTTCAACAACCATATTTCAGCCTTTTTTAACCATCTTCAGCCACTTTTCAGCCACTTTTCAGCATTTTATTTCAATCATTCAGCATGACAGCATTCACACATGCTGTTATGCAATAACAGCTTTTTCTAGTTGTGTGAATGCCATGAGGCATTCACACTATAGTTTTCCTGTTTCTCTTTATTATTATTATTATTATTATTATTATTATTCCACCGTTTTTCGGCACTTTTCACAGGCCACATGTTTTGGCCAATTTCAACAATTTTGGTATCAAAATGTCCAGCTCGTTCAGGAGATGTGTGCTATGACTTTTGGCATGTGGCAATGTTATACTGTATTTTATATGAATTTTTGAAATATGACATTTTGCCATACACATGAATGGGAAATCACTTCAGCTCATTCCAAAAACTTCACCTTCTTTCAACCTCTACTACTTCCACATACTTTCAGCTAGAAACACCATTCAAACTTTAAACAACTCACAAAGGATTGGGCTATCCTCCAATGACTGCTTTTGCCGATATGTTTTACGGTTTTGGAGTTATGGAAGTTTAAAAAACCATAACTTTTACAATCTTCACCAAAGTCACTCACGCTCTGTTACACTGTAACTTTTCAGCCTGTTCCACTACTCCAAACAAATTCTCATAACTCCTACAATTTTCATCGTAGAGACATAAATTATACATCAAAACGGAGGAATTTAAGTTGGCTTCGAGCTGAACCAAGAATGACAGAGCTGGGACTTATAGATTTGGAGCTATGCCTCTCCAAGTGAGCAAAAGTCTACTTTTCCCCCCATAGACTCCCATTCAAATCAGAGGCTGGATTCTGGTTGAAAGCGCTTTTTTCATGTGTTTTTAAATCGCCACCATTTAAATTCTGTTCCACGTAGGGACAAATAAATTACATCCCTGTGTTCCTCAGACCCTCCTGCCGCTCACGGTGAAAGAATTATTTTCATAACTGTTATGGTTTTAGGTCAGGACCGAGGAGTTCGGGAGGTGCGCAGAGTGATTCGGCAGTTCTGCTCTGCTCTTTTCTCAGTCTGTGTGCCTGACAGTTAAGTCAGGGGCCGTCGTCATGACAACTCACAGCTGTGAGCAGCTTTCAGCAGGCTGATGACCTTTTACCTAATTCATTCAGTCCTATTGATACACATTATGGACTTTTCACCTGGATTTTGCAGTAATAATAGTAATTACAGGATAAACATGATGGACACTTATAATAAATAATTACTTAATAATACATAATTATAAAATAAATTAATATTTGATAATTGCTAAGTCAATTCAATTTAATTAAAAACGGATTCTTCCCCAGATAATAAATTATAATGTTGTAAAGGTTTTAGCTTTCTAGGTAAGTAAAATCCTGGAGAGCAAGCAGTACCAGAACCACACTGCCCAACAGGTTTATGGTTTCTATGGTTTCTTTACTTCAACTTTACACCATTTTAACTACATTTAAACACCAGCTTGCCAGTTTTATTGAAAGTCTCCATGTAAACATTTTTGCCCATTAAGCAGGATTAGACCGCCATCTAGTGGCCATTCTGCACATTTTCCAATCATGTTGAGAATTGCTGAAACTCTGTTTCTGCTCTTTTACAGTGATTTGGGCTACATTCAACCTGTTCAGCGCCTTTAATATTCAGTTTAAGCTTTAAATACTTTAACTATTGACATCAGCTTCATGATTACTTCAGTTGATGCCTCAGCAAGCACACTTCACCCATATTCAGCCATGTTGAACCATCTTAAGCACATTTTACTTCAACTTTACACCATTTTAACTACATTTAAACACCACTTTCAGCTTTAAATCCTTCCAACTATTGACTTGGGCTTCATATATGCTTCTTCAACAACCATGTTTCAGCCCTTTTCAGCCATCTTTAGCAATCTTAAGCACAATTCAGTTCCCCTTTTCAGCCTTTCAGCAGGTTTTAACTCCAGTTTCAGCTTTAAATCCTTCAACTTTTCACTTCAGCTTAATAAATGCTTCTTCAAAAAAGACATTTCAGCCTTTTTCAACCATCTTCAGCCATCTTTCAGCATTATAGTAGAATCTTTCAGCATGAAAGGCATTCACACTTGCTGTTATGCTAATAACAGCATTTTCTAGTTGTGTGAATGCTGTTAAGCATTCACACAATAGTTTTCCTGTTTTTCTTTATTATTATTATTATTATTATTATTATTATTATTATACCGCATTTTTCGGCACCTTTCTCCTTCCGCAATTTTTGTGCTATTTCAACAATTTTGGTATCAAAACGTTCAGCTCGTTCAGGACATTCCTGCTATGACTTTTGGTATTTATAACTTTTATACTTTTTAAAATATTTAACTTTAAACAAAAATATTTTGCCATTGAAATGAATGGAGAAAGTTTCAGCTCATTCAAAAACTTCCGCTTCTTTCAACTCCTACTACTTTTACATACTTTCAGCTAGAAACACCATTCAAACTTTAAACAACTCACAACGGATTGGGCTATTTAAAAATGACTTTTTTTGCCGATATGTTTTACGGTTTTGGATTTATGGAAGTTTAAAAATCATCAAAATCTTGATTTTCAACAAAATCTCTTGTCACTCTAGCGCCCTCTAGCTTTTCAGCCTGTTCCGCCACTCAAACAAATTCTCATAACTCCTACAATTTTCATCGTAGAGACATACATTATACATCAAAACGGAGGAATTTAAGTTGGCTTCGAATAGAACCAAGCACGACAGAGCTGGGACTTATAGATTTTGAGTTACGCCTCTCCAAGCGAGCAAAAGTCAACTTTTGCTCCTATACCCGTCCATTCATTTCAGAACCAGGATTCTGGGTCAAAGTGCATTTCTCCTGTGTTTTTAACTCGCCACCATTTAAATTCTGTTTGAAGTAGGGATGAATAAATTACATCCCTGCGTTCCTCAGACCCTCCTGGCGCTCATGGTGAAAGATTTATTAGGATAACTCTTATGGTTTTCTGTCAGGACCAAGGAGTTCGGGAGGTGCGCAGAGTGATTCGGCAGTTCTGCTCTGCTCTTTTCTCAGTCTGTGCCTGTCAGTTGTCATGGGCTGTTGTCATGACAACTCACTGAGTGCTCTCAGCTGTTAGCAGCCAGCTGACCTTTGACCTAATTCATTCAGTCCTATTGATCCAGATTGTGGACTTCTCACCTGGTTTTGTCCTCCTATAATGAGTCCACATATGTCTCTGTCCTCTTCTCCTGTCTCCTCCTTGTCCTTCTCATTACAACAGGCCACATGTCCTCCTCTATCTCTCCTCCTCTGTCTCTCCTCCCATCATGTCCTCTGCTGCTCACCTACATGATTGACTGTGTTTCAGCTGCCAATTCAACTCTGTTTCAGCTCTTTCTGCCTTTTACAATCATTTCTTCTACATTCAACCAGTTCAGCACCTTTAAAATTCAGTTTCAGCTTTAAATACTTTAACTATTGACTTCAGCTTCATGATTACTTCAGCTGATGCTTCAACACCCAGACTTCAGCCATTTTCAGCCATGTTTGACTATCTTACGCACTTTTCAGTTCAGCTTTCCACCATTTTAACTACATTTAAACACCAGTTTGAGCTTTAAATCCTTCCAATTATTCCATATATACTTCTTCAACAACCATATTTCAGCCCTTTTCAGCCATCTTCAGCAATCTTAAACACATTTCACTACAACCTTTCACCCTTTCAGCATCTTTTTACTCCAGTTAGAGCTTTAAATACTCAAACAATTAACTTCAGCTTGATAAGTACTTTTTCAACAAAGACATTTCAGCCAACTTCAGCCCTTTTCAACCATTTTCAACCAATTTAACAATCATTTCCATTCAACGTTCTATCTTTTCAGCACCTTGTAATTCCAGTTTCAACTTTAAATCAAAAAACTTTTCAGTTCAGCTTCATGAATACTTCTTTATAGTATTTTATTACTATTATATACTATTTTATTTTGACACTTGTGTGTTAGTGATGTTACTTTTTTCCTGAGTGTACGCACTGTACTGAGACAGTGTGTGTACAAAATCTAAAGTAAGGTCTAATGTGTTGTTATTCTAACACTACATAGTTGAGCTGTTTACAGGTTGAAGTTGTAACAAGGAGACATCGGATGGCCTAGGGTTGTAGTGGTGAGACACTATCAACACAATCTCCTTCATACGTGTTTTTTCTCGACATTTATATAAAGGCAAGTAGGAGAGTTTTTTTGTTGGTTTTGATTGTTTAAGTAATGGTAATTAATCTCCTTTATTTGGCTTTCTAAAGTTGCTGTATTCACATTAGCTAACTTTGCTTGTAAACTACAGGCAAAGAGAGGGAATAGAAATGGGTTAATCTATTTGTGTTTGATCAGTGTTTATTTTAATTAATCATGTATCAAAATTTCACAGAGTAAATTATTTTAAAGATACACGTAAATACCAAGCGTGGTCTGTGAGATCTGATGGGATGGTTTACTGGTTGGTAAAGTGGTTAAGATTGTGAAATTTAATGGAAACATTCAATATTAACTTGTTTTTTTTTATAACACCAAACGTGTAATTGCAGGTCAACCAGCTTATAAAATGATGGAGGCTGGCTCAAATATCAGTATCATTCATGTTAATTCTATGGTGTTTCTTTAATTTATTAAAAGATGTGTAATATTAATAGCTTTATCTGTCACCTGTGATGGAGTTATGGCTGACTCATGTACCATAGCAATATCCACAAATGAATAATATACAGTTTTCTTTGCAAAACCATTTAATGATTAAAATGATGGTTGAAAAATTCATTATCTTATCTACTAATTAATGCAACTATCAACATGTGAAATGTTTAGTTTTGAAGGGAAGTTCAAAGACTGAACAGTGTTCGGACACTTTACTGTAACTTTTTATCACATTGTAATCATCCACATTACAGTAGTAATTGTATTAAATTTGTTTATATTATTCAGTTAGTGTTACTGTTAGTTGTTAGTTAGTGGACTGATATGTTTAAGAACTTTATTTATTTATATTTTACACTGTTTTTAACCAAGCACTAGAATTTCTGACTTCACCTAAACTAAACACTAAACTACGAGATCGTTGCGCCCGCTCCCGCCCCTCCCCTTCTGCTGACTTCGGCAAACGGTGAGTACGCGCCATTCTTTCTCTCGTGAAATTATTAATATTTTAACTATAAACGGCTGTAAACGTCCCCAGACATGTCCCGAGATGTTGATGAACTGTATGCGAAGTAAAATCAGTCCAAGAACGACCGAAATTAATTAATATTTTAACCGTTTTAGTCGAAGCGGACCGGAAGTCCATCCATTTTGCTTCGTCACGCTAGCGGAGATTAATATCTAATGTCCCTCGGTTAAATGATTCATTTATGAACTATAAACACGTTTAAGCATCTTCTAACATGTCCAGAGATGTTGTTTAATGGTAAACGATGTAAAATCAGCCAAAGAATAATCGAAATTAACCATATGAACAAGTATATTTTAACAGTCTGAAGCTAGCTAACCGTTCGCATGGCTAACGGCTAATTTTAACATCATAAATATGCCTTCAGCTCATGTTAAACTTCAAACGAATTCAAACAAACCAATGAGCCACCAGATTTATTTATCCTTTAACCACAGTGACGAAGTTAAGTGACCTGGCAACCTATTCATTACTATCCTACTCATAGTAACTGGTTTTGTACAGTAAGCTAGCGATTAGCATTATGCTAGTTGTATGTTAAACCTGAGCAGAAGATAATTAGATGTGTTTTGTCTGAGGGATTCATATACAGTTAACTGCTAATGCTATCCTGTCTGAAGGGACTAATCAGTCAAAAAACTCTCATTCTCAGTTAAAAGGTTTAATATGTACAGCTGTATATTTAATAATGTTATAACTGAGTTAACTGTTAAGCTGACAGGAACCAAAACAAGCAGAGATGAGATGTTTTCTCTGGTGGCACAGACGGGTATGAGGATTTTTACTGAAACCAGAATAAACATAGATAACTTAAGGACTCTACAGTCTGACTGCAGTTGTGTCTTACGGCTGTTTGCTGTCTGTAAAGGTGAGACACACATCCAATTGACCAGATGGAAAATTAATTACTTGTATTTATTACAGATTTTATGTCCACATGACTTTTAACATACTACTCTACATAGAAATGAAATGAATGCTTCTGTGATTTTATTTATTTATTTTTTTTCATGGCCAGGTTATTACTCTGTAAGAACTTGTTTAAATGAAACTGGTACAGTTAAACTGGACTCCTCATACAGCAGACCTGTTTGAACTGGATAATATATTTAAACTGAACTGGACTGTATCATTAAAAATGTCCTGAGAGGACCTGCTTAGTATCTGGTGTTTTATAAATTAGCTGCATTGAAGATTTTACCGTAAAATAACATGGAAATGTGGTATCATCAGTATTATGTGTGTGTGTATGTGTGTGTGTGTGTGTGCTGGGGTTCCAGCAGACTGACTTCTCTCCGCTCAGATAATAAACTGTTTATCTGTTTTTCTCAGACTAGAGAGAGAAACTCCTTGTGGTTTATCGACTGTTTGGTAAGTACAGACTGATTTAAAGCAGTGGTTCTCACTGGGTGTTGTCACATGGTTTAGAAAAAAGTAAACTAAAATTAATTTGGAATGAGAAATTAATTGATAATTGTCATTGTCATCAGAAGAGATTCAGTGTTCCTGAGGTTCCTGACTCTAAAACAACCAGAAGAAACCTTTAAACATGTTCATGTCATGTTATCAGGATTTTACAGTCATGTGAAGCAGACAGTCCATCTTCTTCCAGTTCACAGGTGTAATTTATCAGGACATAATGAGAAGTTATCTGGTCCTCACCAGCTCTGAAAATGAAGTTAACACACCATCAGATAAAAAATACACATCTCTAACCATGCTGTTATTTAATGAACAGAAACATTAAATCTGATGAAAAACAAGTCACATTGATCTTGTCCTGATATGTTAAACCTTAGAAATGAAAGAGTGGACTTTGTTTTACCAGGACTGTTAAATCCAGTGGATCCTGATGGACTAGATGGAGTTTAATATGATGGAAGAAATGTTCATTTTAATGGATGATGTCTTAAAAAAATATGTTCTGATCAGTCAGCCTGTTCATTTTAGATGTTAAGATAATTTTTCACATCCTGGTATCACAAGTAAAACTACAAACCAGTCTAGATGTGGAAAACTCAGGGTGTGTGGTGGTCGGGAAGCTGGAAGCTGATCAGGTATTTTATAAAGCCAACCGTCTCCAGAGAGCAGAAGATGATCTCACACTGAAAGTCTGTTTTTATCCACGTATGTTCTCCTGTATTCAGCTTTCTTCTGGGAGAAAATCCTGATCCTGGATTTTTTATGACTGTTTTTGGTTTGCTGTGAAACACATTTAACATCTCAGCCAATAGAAACAGACGTGATGCTGACATCACTACCAGCTCAGAGTAACCAGACCCAGTAATCAGTAATCAGAGTAACTAACACGTGTTGACTTTACAAAGTGAGACATGAGTCAGTAAATCCACCATCATGTGATCAGCCAGACTGACTCAGGTCTAAACTGTAGATTCACTTCTAAACTTAAACATGAAGATTTATCCTCTGACTCTCTGAGCTGAGCTTGTCCAGGTGATCTGCTGAAGCCAGACTCTCCTCACCTGGAGGAAACTCTGTCAGGTAACACAGACAGACCCACAATGAGACACCTGGATGAGCTTTGACTGACATTTCTGTTTCACAGCAAGCTGAAAACAAGCAGAGACAATCACAGATTACAGGTTTTTACTGAAGAAGGTTCAGTTTTAGGAGGAGAGCAGGATGTTTGTTCAGTCAGTCTGAGCAGGAACAGATCAGACGTGAAGCAGAATATACCTGGATGAAGGTGGAAGAGGAAGATAAATGATTCAGTTTTACTTTATCATCACGTCTGTGTTTGTTTTAAAAGCTGCTTTAGATTTCTGACATAAGATTTAACTAGCGGTCATCCAGACGTCTTCCTCCTCCGTCCAGGTGATGTTAGAGCAGCAGATTTAAACATTTCTTCTTCTCAGGTTTCTACATGTTAACACACTGTGTGTTTCCTGAACTCAGACCTGATCAGACTGGTCCAGTTCTCTGCTGCTGGCTGGATTTAACAGATATGAGGTCTCCCTCTGAGACTCTTTCAGCCATAAACACTGAATCAAGGAGCTGGATGGAGCTCTACAGTAGATCATTTCACTGCTTTGTTTACTTAAAATCACACAGAAGAAATGTCTGACTTTACTGGACAGTAATGAAAGCATCTCAGGTCTTTTCTAGAAGATTACAGACACGACTGTCCTCATCATCTCCAGTAAATAACGTCTCTGTAATGCTGCTGCATTCTGCTTCAGTGGCTCCTAAAGACACTTTGTTCTCATTTAAAGATGATGAATCCTGTTTTATTTACCAGCCAACATGACTTATGGTTCTCAGGGATGGAAGAGATGAGACATCAAGATGGAAAATATAGAAAATATTCAGGTTAATTTAAGTGGAACTTCAGTTTTCTGCTGTTTGTAGAAAAATATGATTATTGATTGTCATGGGTTTTTAGTTTGTCATTATTTCCCTAACAGTACACAGTATTAAAGCTTTAAACACAAACACACCAGCAGCTACAGTCCAGCAAACACAGGTTATCTTAGTAACTGAAAAGCTGTTTTACCTCCACAGCTGGTTACTGACTTTAACCAGAAGAGATGGATCTGGTAACTAACCTGTCGTCTCTTTTCTCAGGCTGAGAGATTGTTGGCTGCTTCCTGTGCTTCTGCTGCGGTACGTATGATCATGTAGGAAACATGCAGCGTTCCTGTATTCTTACAGAACTCGTATCAGACGCCTCAGAGGAGAGTCAGTAAAGTTTAGATGACTTCCTGTAAAGTGGAGGATTGAACATCTGTAGTGGAGCTGCTTTAAGTGATTGTAGGAACACAGACATGTCGGCCACCATCAGCTCACACAGTCTCTGATTAATCTGCTCATATCTGTGCAGTTCAGTCACATTCATGTTTCTTCTTAAACTACAGGAATGACCTATAAACATTTATAATTAGTCCAGCAGCTTGTAGAGAACCAAGCAGCTTCCACCACAGATGTTCATGTTTCACATGTAAACAGATGTTTCTCTGAGGATCCTGACATATTCCTGGAAAGCTTTTAGTTCAGAAGATGTAGAACATCTACAGCTGTTATTTTACATCTGGACCATAAACACTTGGAGCCTCTGAGATGATGATCAGACCTCCAGCCTCCAGTAAAACCAGTCAGGTGTCCACACTCAGCCAGTGGGACAGGATTGTGGTAAAGTTGTACTCAGACCTGTTCCTGCTACTTCCTGTTTACCTGCTGTCAATCATCCTGTCAGCGTGCAGCTGGTTAACATCCAGACCAGCAGACCTGGTCCTCTCAGACTGGATCCATGAACTGGAACATCCGTCATCACGCAAGATGTTTCACAGCTGATCTGCTGCTGCTCTGCTTTCCTTCTGACCTCTGATCACTTCTGTATCGATCAGCAGCTGGACTGATGTCACCTTGTAGAAAGAGGACATGATATTTTTATCTTTGATCATGAAGCTTCCAGCCTCTGAATTCATCTTCTACCAGCAAGTTAAAGTCCAGAAAAGTCTGGATCAAAGCTCATCCTGTTCAGACCAGAGCAGAAGCAGTCAGCTGTGAGATCAGATGATCTGATGGTTTCTGGCAGTGAACTAACTCCTCTGTTTCTCCTCTCAGACTCCGAGAGAACGGGTTTCAGGATTCCTGCTTTGTCTGGTAAGTGTTTATAGTAGATGGAGGTTGAGTCCATCACATGACTGAATGTATGAGGGTTTCACATTTAAACCTTTTCATCCTGCTTAAGTTAAATATTGTTATTGATCAGTCCTGCTGACCAGGTGAGTTCCTACATACGTGTTAATAAAAACACATCTAGAAACATGAAGCTGAAGTCAGACATGAGAGACGAGCTGTTCTACCTGTAAATGGATCAGACCTGGTCCAGCAGCAGTGGGCTGAGTCCACCAGTATAAAGCTGACAGTTTCCAGCTGGAACTTCCTGTTAGGTCCAGTTTAATGGATTTAATGACCACAGCCAGAAAGCAGCATGTGTTCATGTAATTATGACACTTTATTATGATCCGTGTGTTCCAGCTTCATCCTGGTTCCTACATTTAATAAATGAATCAGACCAATAAGCAGCTGCTGACTCTTCCTCTCAGACCACATCCAGGAGCTGAAACATGGATCATCATGTTACAGAACACCTGCAGCTCTGATGTTTTCTCTCTGCTCATTCATGATGTGTGATGGTCAGTTTAAGCTCTGTCATCAGTAACATGTAAACATGAAGTCTCCATCTGAGTTAATCAGCTGTTGGATCAGGAGAGAGCAGGTGAGTCCTGTCAGCCAGAGGTGGGACTGGACCAGAACAGCTGGATTCTTCTGGTCTACAAAATGCAGCTGCTGTGTGTTGAACTTGTTTCCTGGTCTGCATGACATCAGAGAAAGTCCAGATCTACCTAGACTAGAATCTGCAGTGATCACCTGTGTTTGGTTCTGGACTGATCTGGTTCATGTAGACCAGGACTACACAGTTTGGTCCTATGAGGGCAGCAGTCCTGCAGGTTTTAAAGTCTCCCTGCTCCAACACACCTGACTGAGTTGTTGTGTTGGATCCATGTCAGTAGTCTGGTGTGTTGGAGCAGGACACATTGAAAACCTGCAGGACTGCAGCCCTTGTAGGCCTGAACCAGCACCCCTGATGTAGAACAAGTCAGAGGGTCTGAGTGGGTTCTACGTTTCATGATGCCATTTATTTTCACACAAACCGCTGGAAGTAGTGCTGCACAGAGATTTATTAAACTTGGTTTTTCTTTCAGCTTTCTCTTCATTTGAAGATCTTGGATGTAATTTTATATTTTTATGTGTAACGTGGATGATTGAACATCTGCAGCCTTCAGTCATTACAGACCTGTTACTAAACCCACAGCTTAATAAACCTACACATGGAGTTAGTTTCATGTGGCCTTTCTGAAACTGAAACAAATAATGAGAAATATGATTTTGCCAGATAATATATACAGAAAAAAGTGCAGAACATTTACATAGAATTCTGATGCTAGTGAACCAAAGCTGCCTTTAAAAAACTGCCCATCCTGATCTTACTGAAAACAGTTTTAAAGGAAAACGAGTATTTTTAATAAGGACTTTGTTTTATATTTAAGATAGTTAAAGGGTCTCCAGATTAGATTGTGTTTCATTGAGTTGAGTTAAACAATGTCTAATCAATGTTTTCTGTGTCTTGCAGGTGTCCTGTGTGCTCCACCTCTCTTCCCCTCCCCATCTACCTCTATCATTATTGGACGCTCTATCTTTCCTGTCACTCTAGTGCATATCTATCTAATTATTGGACTCTATCTTGTATCCCATCTATCCCTGCTCTATCTAGGGCAACAAGGCCCACCCTCTGTCTTGTATCCCATCTATCCCTGCTCTATCTAGGGCAACAAGGCCCACCCTCTATCTTGTATCCCATCTATCCCTGCTCTATCTAGGGCAACAAGGCCCACCCTCTATCTTGTATCCCATCTATCCCTGCTCTATCTAGGGCAACAAGGCCCACCCTCTATCTTGTATCCCATCTATCCCTGCTCTATCTAGGGCAACAAGGCCCACCCTCTATCTTGTATCCCATCTATCCCTGATCTGTCTAGGGCAACAAGGCCCACCACACATGAAACCTGTTTTTGAACCTTTTTACAAGAATTGATTGTTTGGAGATTGATTACAAGAAACTTGATATCTTATCTTCTGTCTTATTGGACTCTATTTTTGGACTTTCTGATATTTGCATATAAACTCTCAGCAGTGTAGAATTCCTGGTGAGATCTATCTGTTCTAATCCTGAGAGCATCTCCGCCCTCACGCTCTATCTCTCCGCTGTTCTGTCCTATCCTGCACCCTTGCACTTACAATTGGAAACAACTAATTTAACTAGAAAGCATTGCTATACATCATATACATTCAGATCTGACAAACATTTAACATTCAGTGGACCAAAGAAAAAGAACATTATTTTAAATATAATTCTGTACATTTGGAAAAACAAATTTGCTACATACACAGACAATTTGGATTGACTTCAGAGATCTTCCATACTTTATCATTTTGTTCATTTGATAGAGATCAGCTGTATTTATTGATCTCCAAGTAACACATCTTTAATACAGCACTTAATACAGTAATTTATAGTTCACTGTTTAGATAAATCTACAAAAATCCTAATTGGATTATAATAAAATCCAGAGCACTGTCATTTATCTCAGTTTGTTCCTGCTCCTCATTCTGGACTAACTGAAGGTTTGTGAGCTGTAAGTATTTCTGCAGCACTCAGTTACAGTTTGTTATTTGTGTTAAAATATATTATATATATAAAAGTAAAAGATAACCGCTAGAAGTTCCTGGAGTGTGTTTATTTCCAGTGAATCAGCTGTTTCCACTCCTTTGCTGCTACCACTGGACTCACTGCAGGTTTGTTAAAGTCTTGCTATAAAGGACCACATCCAGCATTGGAGAAGCAGTCTGCTGTCTGTCCTGAGCTGAGCTGAAAGGAGGAATCCAGACAACAGAAGCCATCTTCATCCCACCACCTTCGCTGCTGCTGCTGTGTTCCAGATTTGCACATAAAAGTCGATATAAAACAGTCACAGATGTGAATAGAGCTTAGTGTCATATCTAAAAAATTATTAGATTCATACAGTTCTATCTATTGGAAAAGCTAAAGAGTAGCATAAAACAAAATAAGTAATCTGGTGTAACATCTGACGTAAGTGATCTCTATATATTTCTGGGTATTGAATACTTGTAAAAACTAGTTATAAATTGACTCCTGAGAAATACTGAAAATCCGTATCTGATATTTTCTGTGTGCTAACAAAAGTTACTAGTTTAGTTTAACAGATTGTAGCTAATTCATCTGGTTCTGTCAGATTCATATTTGAAGATTTGAGGATTTCATAGATATTTTAAAGAATTTGGTTAATTGAAGATTTGAACATTAAATATTTTTAACCACTTGCAGTGACATTACATAACTTTTCCCTTTAAGAGTTAGTGCATATCAGATTAACAAGTGTAAACCGAGTTGATTATTTACGTCTATAAACTTCGTACCAAAACAGTTTTAATAGTTTGGGGGTCAACTGATAGATACTAGCTGATTGTATAGCCTAAATATATTTTCTGGTATAATTACTTCTGAATAGTCTGTACAACAGTTTAAATAACTAATCTGTATAATTTCAGATAACAATATATATCAATTCTTGTGAATATTTGGAATAAAGTATCCAAGAACCACTGAACACACAAGAGTAATTTGTACTAAAGTGTGTGGTAATTAAATACTGCTTCGATTCAGTATAAGTTGTACTGAGGTTTTTGGTCGTGTGAAATCTTGAGAAATTATTTTTCTTTAGTGTTTATTAAACTTGAGTTTGTGTTTGAGAAGACATAAAACCTGTTAACTGAGTAAAACTCAAATCTGTTAGTGTTATCAGTACAAATAAAGTAAGGTTTGAGGTTTTGAAGGAGCAAAAATGCCGAGAGCAAAACGTGGGTCTCAGTCTCAGAAGCGCAGATGGGAGAAGGCAAGACAAGCTCGTGAACAAGCACAAGGTACCAGTTCTCAGAGCAGCAACCAGGTGTCCCAGACGGTGTCTTATGCTGATGCTGTAAAGAGAGGATCACACAGTGATGATGTTGGACAGACTTCTGATGGTCCCCAGGTAAACCAGAGTGTACCACAGCTGTCCCATGCTGAAATGCAGATTGCCAACAGAGGCCAGAGCAGTTCTAGCGAACCACCAGTTCCTAATGAGAACACTGTCATAGATACTGTCCAGAATGATCCCTCTAAAGGACAACAGGTAAACCAGAGTGTACCACATGTGTCTTATGCTGACATTGTAAAGAGAGGACATGATGCAACCGGACCATCTCATTTACACACCATGACCGAGGAACCTGAACCATCTGTGACACGACTCTCTGCTTCATACAGTCAGGCTTCATTCAAATATGGAAAAATGTCAAGGAATAAGCAATGTGTGGCAAACAGTTTGGTGTTTCTATCATATTTGTATGAGGATGAAAACATTACCAAACAAGATCTTAACCATGTTTTGGATAAAGGTGATGCACTGTACAGAGAGGTCCGCAAAAGGTTTAAAAACAGTACTTTCCTGGCAACTGACGAACTCCCAGATGAGGTGACAGCTCGAAAGGCTAAATGTCATGTAGACTTAACTCAGGAGTCTCATTATGGAACATATGGAGGTGGAGAGACTGTTCTAAGCCTTGAAGAAGGACTGAGTTGTTTGTTGTCTGATGTACAGTACGCACTGTTGCTAATAACAGGATTATGTGTTGCAGTTTTCCGGACCGAATCTGGAGAATATGGAATTTTTGACCCACATCGTCGAGATAAAGATGGACTGCCAGTGCCATTAGACACACATACGTTTGCAAGTGCTGTAATGCTGAAATTCTCACGTCTGAGTGATATGATTGACAGGATCATATTGTCCTACTCTGCGTTTATGCTAGCACCATCTACTCAGTATGAACTCAAGCCTGTGTCATTTTACACTGCAAACCCATCCACCTCGAGAAATGTTGTATCACAGACAGACTGCAGAACGCCAGCTGTTAATACACCAACTCTGTCACATGACGCTGTTGATAAATCACACAGATGTATACGCCATGATCGCTCTGAGAACATTTCACCAGAAATAACAGCTAACTGTAATGTGGTCGAACAACAGGAGAATAAAACTGCATCATTCCAAAGACAGGATTCTCCAGTATGTCAATCAAACATGACAGCTCACGTGATGAGCACTGCAAGTGATCTTTCACCTAACATAATGCAAAGTTTGTCTACTGATTCCAGTATGCCATTACCTATGAGAGAGGATGAGGTTTCATTCTGTAATAATAATGTTGCACCAGAAACAACAAGTGAATTCTCTTCATTTATTGCACATGATGATACTGTCTGTGATGCTGTTAGTGATTTCTCTGATACTGTGCTACTGGAAATCTCCCGGAAACTAACAAAGTTGAGTAAAGCTGAAAGGAGAAAAATGAAAAGGAGACTAATGATGACAGAAAAACACAGACAAAATCATGATAAAAAACAGAAAGAGAGGCAAGAGAGATATCCAAACAAGCTTGATTTTAGACAGAAGAAAAGTCTGTATATTAGAAATCAGTACAAGCACAATCCTGAATTTAGAGACAGACAAAGGTCATACGTCAGAAATTCCTATAGAGACAATGCTGAATTTAGAGAAAGACAAAGATCATATGTCAGAAATTCCTATAGAGACAATGCTGAATTTAGAGAAAGACAAAGATCATACATAAGAAATTCCTATAGAGACAATGCTGAATTTAGAGACAGACAAAGATCATACATAAGAAATTCCTATAGAGACAATGCTGAATTTAGAGACAGACAAAGATCATACATCAGAAATTCCTATAGAGACAATGCTAAATTTAGAGACAGACAAAGATCACACATCAGAAATTCCTATAGAGACAATGCTGAATTTAGAGACAGACAAAGATCATACATCAGAAATTCCTATAGAGACAATGCTGAATTTAGACAGAGACAGAAAGACTACATAAAGCATTGTTACAAACAAAAGGAGGTGTTTCGACAAAAACAAAAGACCCACATCAGAAAGAATTATACACAAAGTGAAGCATTTCGAGAGAGACAAAAAACCTATGTCACCCAACGTTACACAAATGACAGAGAATTCAGACTCAGACACAGACAGCTTATGAAAAAACGAATGAGAGACAGATACAATAACAACTGTTCTTTCAGGATGATGCATAAGATCAAATGTGCAACAAGCATTAAAAGAAAATACAGACAAATGAACAGACAAACTCACATTGTAGAACAGAACCAGAGTGAGCCAGAAAACAATTTAATCAATGAATCAATATCTGTCTTCAGATCAAACATTAAGGCAGGTCCCACCTTTGTTTGTTCTTCATGCGAAAAAGCATCTTTTCCCAACCAAGTCAAAGTTTGCAAAAGATCAAATTATAAGAAAAATCCTGATGTAGTTGCACAGTGCCTGACAGGAAAGTACGTTCATGTTTGTGATGAATCCTGTATAAATGAGCAGTGCTCTGTGCCCGATGAGAGAAAGAAAGAGTGGATTTGTAACACATGCCATGAACATCTTAAAAAAGGAAACATGCCAAGACTTTCTGCAGCAAATAACCTTCAACTCCATGAGATTCCACCTGAACTGTGTGATCTAAACATCTTGGAGAGACATCTGATAGCAAAGTGCATACCGTTTGCCAAGATCATTCCTCTTCCTAAAGGCAGACAAAGACTCATACGTGGAAATGTGGTGTGTGTTCCCTCAGAGGTCAATGAGACAATTAACATGTTACCTAGACTACGGTCTGAGTCTCAAGTTTTACGAGTAAAGCTGAAAAGACGTCTGTCTTATAAAGGCCACCAGCTGTTTCAGTCTGTCACCTGGTCCAAACTTGTTCAAGCACTTCTCAAGCTGAAGCAGGTCCATCCCCAGTATCAGGATATTACTATCCGAGACGAAGCTGAACTCTGTGATCCAACACTTCCTGATGCAGACGATGATGATGATGATGATGATGTAAGCATGGGAGAGGATGACTATGATGAAGCTGATTTAATGGAGATTGACATGATTGAGAAAGATGCACTGTGTGATGCAGAAAATGAGCCTGAACGTGATCAGGACATGCAGAGTGACACTGAACAGGAACAAAGAGATGATGCAGAACCAGATGATCTACCAAATGGAGGTTTTGCTATAGAATCGTGTCTTCAGCCTGTTGACATATCAGATGAGATTCTCTGTTACACCGATAGCATCTACTGTGTTGCTCCAGCAGAAAGAAATGATCCGATCAGCTTTTTTAAAACACCAAAACTCGAAGCCATAGCGTTTCCCTGCCAATTTCCTACGGGTCAGAACACCATAGATGAAGCTCGAGAAACACATGTCACACCTAGTGGATATTTCAAGTCCAGACTTTTCCACATTGATGAGCGGTTTGCTAGAGATCCTAATTATCTGTTCTTTGCACAATTTGTCACTGAAATTCACTTGGCTAATGCCAGCATGATGGTACAGTTGAGAAAAGGAAAGACTAAAACCAGAGATGGAAGAGAAATAACCTCAGCCATGTTACAGGACAGAACAGAAGTTCAGAAGCTGGTGAGAAATAAAGATGCAGTCAGATTCATGACAGCACTAAGAGGAACTCCTGCGTACTGGGAAAGAACCTCCAAAGACCTTTTTGCTATGATCAGACAGTTGGGAACTCCTACGTTCTTTCTGACTTTTTCAGCTGCTGAATTCAGATGGCCTGAAGTGATAACAGCTATAAAGAGACAGCAAGGTGAACACGTAGATTTTGAAGCTCTAAACTGGTCAGAAAAGAGTGAAATTCTCAGATCCAACCCTGTCACATCCATGCGTATGTTTGATAAACGCATTGAAGCACTGTTCAGAGACCTGCTTCTCTCTCCTTCACAACCTCTGGGAGAAATTATCGATTTTTTCTACAGACTAGAGTTCCAACACAGAGGAAGTCCACACATACATGGTCTCGTCTGGGTAAAGGATGCTGTAGAGCTTGATGTGAATGACGATCAGACTATCTGTGATTTCATTGACAAATACATCTCAGCCCAGTTGCCTAACCCAGACACACAACCTGAACTGTACAGGAAAGTGAGTGAGCTCCAGAAACACAGTAGGAACCACACAAGAACCTGTTTCAAGAGTGTAAACTCTGGTTGTCGGTTTGGTTTTCCAAAGCCACCATGCAGAAAAACCATGATTGTGAGACCTGATGAAGAAGGTGACATTAACGCTGCCAAAGAGAAACTGAAACCTCTCATGGACCTGCTTAATGAACCTGAAATTGCTTCCTTGACTTTACGACAGATCCTGGTTCGTTGCAACCTGACGCTGCAAGAATATGAAGGATGTCTTCATTTGATGAACAAAAAGATTGCCATCCACCTGAAACGTGATCCAAAAGACTGCTGGATTAATGGCTACAACCCACATCTCCTGAAGGCCTGGGATGCTAACATTGATGTTTCATACATTGTGAATGCTTATTCCTGTGTGGAGTATCTCTGTAAATATATTACAAAACAGGAGACAAATCTTTCAAACTACTTGACAGATATGTTACAGAACGCAGACAGAGACAATGTCAATGAGTGTGATGAGATGCGAGCCGTCATGCAAGCTTATTCAAAGAAAAGAGAAGTCAGTGCTCAGGAGTGTGTTACTCGTGCATGTGGAATAAAAATGAAAAAATCTTCACGAAGCACAATTTTCGTTCCCACGGAAGAAAACTGCTGTAAAATGAGTCGTTCTATAGCATTCTTGGAGGAACTGCCACCAGAATCTTGTGACGTCTGGATGACAAGTTTGAATGACAAGTATAAAGCCAGACCTGAGAGACCAGAGTATGAGGAGATGTGTTTGGCTGATTTTGCTGCTAACTGCAGGTTTGTCAAGAGTGAAAATGCTAAAAAGGACGATGTCTTTCCACTGCTCAATGGACTAGGATATGTTCAACAGCGTAAAAATGATAAACCTGCTATCATCAGATATTACCACTGTTCAAAGGAAAAGCATCCTGAAGAATTTCATGAGAGATTACTGAGACTGTACCTTCCTCACAGATCAGAGCAGGAACTAAAGAGAAACTTTCCTACATATCAGTCTTTTTACTCTTCTGGATGGGTCGTGCTACCCGGATCAAACCATTCTGTCTATGTGAAGAACATTGTCAAACACAACAAAGACAAGTACGAGAAACACAGTGAGGCCATTGAAGAAGCACTGGAGGAGTTTGAGGAGAACAGAAACGTTGTGATCGATGAATGGTGTAATCTTGCTCCAGAATCTGAAGTTGTGAGGTTGGATTGTGATGAGGACCTGCTGGTAAGAGAGCTAATCAATGAAAATGAGCAGGAAAATGTTCCTGACCTTTGTCCTCAGTCTGATGCTGCAACAGAACTCAGTGCAATCAGAGAAGCTCCTGCCATTGATCCAACTGTTCTCAGACAAATGTATCAGAACCTGAACCAGAAGCAGGCCTGTGTGTTCTATGCAATCAGAGACTGGTGCATCAAACGTGTCTGTTCTGTCAATCAAGAGCCATTTTTCTTTTATGTCAACGGTGGTGCAGGAACAGGAAAGTCTCATCTGATCAAATGTATTCACTCAGAAGCATCAAAGATACTGAGCAGACTGCCGAGACATGCAGAGGAAGCCGACATATCGAGCCCTACTGTTTTTCTCACTGCATTTACGGGAACTGCAGCTTTCGGGATTGGTGGAACAACGTTGCATTCTCTCCTTCACTTGCCTCGCAGTTTAAAACCTCCCATTCAAGGACTTGGTAATAAACTGGATGAAGTCAGAGCTGAACTTTACAATGCTGAGATCATTATTATTGATGAGATTTCTATGGTTTCCAAGCAGCTTTTTGCTTATGTGGATGCCAGACTGAAACAGATCAAGGGTAATAACAGACCTTTTGGAGGAATGTCAGTCCTAGCTGTTGGAGATTTTTATCAGCTGCCACCAGTACGACAGTCTAAACCTCTCTGTGTGCACGACCCATCTCAGATTGACCTATGGCAGGAACATTTTCAGATGATCACCCTGACTGAGATCATGCGTCAGAAAGATGATGTTGCCTTTGCAGAAATGCTGAACAGGATTCGAGTGAAGGAGAAAGATGAGGAACTGTCTGACTCTGACAGAGAATTGCTGACACAAGCCATCACTAAACCAGAACTTTGTTCCACCGATGTTCTGCACATTTTCCCCACAAATAAGTTGGTTGAAGATCACAACTCAGCAACGCTGTCTCGGTTATTTTCTGACATCATCACTATTGATGCAGACGACTTCCAGAAAGATTCTCGATCACAAAGAATGACACGGCAAGACAAACCCAGCAAAGGAGGACGCAATGATTTACCTGACACCTTGAAACTTGCGGAAGGAGCTCGTGTCATGCTCACCAGAAACATTGACATACAGAAAGGATTGGTGAATGGTGCCTTTGGTACTCTGATGAAGGTGATTACTTCTGAGACGGATCAACGCATCACAAAGCTTGGGCTGAGAATGGACAGTCAAACAGCTGGAAGACGTAGTGGACCTGCAGGATCTGACGATCTGGTTTACGTGGAGAGAGCAGAGGATACTGTGAAACAGAAAGGAGTGGTACGTAGACAGTTCCCCGTAAAGCTGGCCTTTTCTTGTACCGTGCATAAAACTCAAGGCTTAACAACACATGCAGCTGTAGTTTCCTTGAAGAAGATCTTTGAAGCAGGTATGGCTTATGTGGCTCTAAGCAGGGTGACTTCTCTCAGCGGACTGTATCTGTTGGACTTGGATGAGAAGAAAATCTACGCCAACCCTGAAGTTACTACAGCCATCCAGACCATGAGACAAGCCAGTGTGGATGACATGATGCCTCTTCTTCTTCTGAGAGAAACCGTAAGCAGGCCTGACACTCTGACCGTCGTCCATCACAACACAGAGGGACTGCCATCTCACATCGATGACATCAAGAGACATCATGAACTGTGTCTGGCCGATGTACTGTGTCTAACCGAATCTCACCTGCAGGGCTCCTTTGTTGCAGACAGTCTTCAGCTGGATGGATTCACCTTGTACAAGCGTAACAGACACGTGTCGTACACAAATGTTCCTCAGATGGCCAGCAGATGTGGCGGTGGAGTTGCTGTTTATGTGCGAAACCACATTCAGGTGCATGAAAAACAGTATTTGCATAATGTGACTGATCTTGAGTTTGTAGTTCTGAAGGTTGAGGCTCCAGTCCAGGCACTGATCGCAGCGGTGTACAGACCCCCCAGCTACAGTTTGAGACGCTTCCTGGAAAACATGGTAAGCCTTCTGGATGCACTGGAGATGATGGACTGTCACCCTGTAATTGTTTGCGGCGACTTCAATGAGAATCAGGTACCCACTTCTCCCAAGCCCATTTTGGAGCTGTTCCAGTCTAAAGGTTATACACAGCTGATCACATCTGCCACCACAGACAAGAACACACTACTTGATCTTGTTTTCATTTCCCAGCCACAGCAGTGTCTCCATTCTGGTGTCATGAGGACGTACTGGAGCTACCATAACCCCGTGTTCTGCATCGTTTCCACCAGTGAACCATGAACAAGTCTGGTGAGTTTTAAAGAGGACGTTCATTTGAAAAACACTTTACTTTGAATTTTGGTGTACAGATCAGTGAAAAGTGTGCAAAAATTTAATAAATCGTGAATACAGAGAAATCACGGGAACAGAAATAATGATACAGAATATTTATGGAAACAGAATTAATGGTACAGAATTTTTATGGAAACAGAATTAATGGTACATAATTTTTATGTAAATAGAAATAATGATACAGAATTTTTATGGAAAGAGAAATAATGATACAGAATTTTTATGGAAACAGAATTAATGGTACATAATTTTTATGGAAACAGAATTAATGGTACAGAATTTTGATGGATAGAGAATTAATGTTAGAATCATGAATTATGGAAATAGATTTTTGGCCTGTGCATTTACCTGGGTGGGTTTGGGTCTGGGTTGGTAAATGCACAGGCCAAACATGGTAAGCCTTCTGGATGCAGAAGACATCCCATGCAGTGCAGCAGCTGGTTTTGTACAAACCAGCCGCTGCACTGCATGGTAAGCAGCTGTACTGCAGCAACTGCAGCACAGTTGCTGGTTTTGGACATACCAGCAACTGTTTGCAGCATCCAGAAGGCTTACCATGCAGTACAGCTGCTGGTTTGTATAAATCCAGCAGCTGTACTAAAGATGTTCAAAATAATACCAGCTGATACCCACAGGGTGCAGGGCATGGTGAGTTGGGGGTGGGGTGGGCAGTCAAAGGAACCATCACTGATTTATTCAGCTATTCAGTTTCACTGCACTATCTGTGTGTACTTGGAGCTGAATGGCCAAATCTTTGACACGAGGATGTTTTTACCGGCAGAAAAGATGTTTTTGTTTAGAAGTTTCTTTTTTAGACGTGTGTACTCCAGACAGGAGACATGTTCTCCTGTGTCCTCTGTGACAACTTCATCCAGCACAACCATCTGCAGAAGATCTACACCATCACACTTCTACATTATCTTCATGAACTGTTGGTGCAAACAAGAGACACCACTGCTGGACCACACAGAGAAGTCTTCTACATGCTGCCATCCCAGTCTTTCTTCAAGTAGGTGATGAAATGTCACCTGTGAAGCTTCACCTGACCACCTCGCTGGACCTGAGAAAGATCATTGACATCATGCTGCCATGCTGCACACCAACAACAGAGGAAGCAAGACTTCATGGGACTAAGAGACTCCTCCTCCTCCTGCCAGTGACCTGGGTTCCTCACAGTAGAAGAAAAGGTAATGAAATTATTCATTATTAATATTGTAATTAATATATATTCATCCATGTTGCAGATTACAGCATCTAAAGACCATTTGCTTTGTGTTTATCAGCTCTTCCTCTGCTGTGCGTCTTTCACTTCACCATCGATCCTGATCAGAATACTGTCATCAATACTCCCAAAACATCTGGGTGTGAAACTGCACTGGCCAGGAGAAGACTGGACCAGCAGCACATTTAAGGTATTTCATTATCATGTGTTATGCAGGCTTTCAGCTGGTGGTCTTAGAAAAATTGAGTTAATAACAAAATGTGTTTATCCATTTCTTTTCCTCAGGACCAGGTCCATGTTCATGCCTGCACGACACCATCTGAGCTCTTAAAAAGAGTAACCTGTGCTGACTCTTGAGTCAGAGACCAGGCATGTTGCTGCAGGGAAACGTTGCTGAGGACCAGTCATCGTTTCTGGAATAATTTGCTCTCATCTGTGTAACAAAAGGTCTTCTCAGTAAGACTCATCATTCCTGTGTGCAGCAGAGACTGAACTGGTCCATGGAGGCAGCAGATGATCAGCCTCTGGAAAAGGAAACCATCACATGGTGATCACACCGTACATCTTCACTGTGACGCATGTTCTCAGACTCTCTGGTCTGCACCAACACACTGGACCACCACCCATGTAAAAACAGAACTGAACTTAGCTTAGACCATCCATCTTTTTAAAGATGATATTTTATAGTATAGTTTCATATTATTTATAGTTAAAGAATTAGTTTTGCTGTAATAGTAATAATGAAAGAATCACATTAACATCCACTTATAATAAATAATTCATTAAAAATACATAATTATAAAATAAATTAATAGTTAATATTTGCTAAGTGAATTCAATTTAATTAAAAACTGATTATTCCCCTGATACTAAATTATAATGTTGTAAAGGTTTTAGTTTTCTTTTTTCTGTTAGCTTTCTCTTTGGTTCCTTTGACTGCCCACCCACCTGAAGACACTCTGTTTCTCTTCAGAGTGTGTTGGGGTGTGAGCAATTGCCCATATTCAGGAATATATAAGATGTATATATATTTACTTATATATGTGTGTGTCTCTACACATATTTACAGTATTGTGTGTCAGTTGCTGTTATTTTATACTATAAGAATAATAGATGCTATGTTTATAATTATCATTACAAATGATCATTACACTATAGTAATTATGATTATTTATAGAAAGCATTCAGCAGGACTCACACATACATATGTGAACTTTAGATGCTGTCTGTGCCTAATATTTAGGCCTTAACCATAATAAATTGCCTAAATGAAATAGGACATTGCAATACCATTTCAAAACTTGGCATTTTCCACCATAAAGACTGCAAATGCAGCTAGCAGCAGGTCCACAATTCAGTAAACAACACAGAATCACAGTGTTGAAGCTGAAGAGACGGCCAAGCTAGCAAAGCCTGGAACATGTTTGTGTGAGTCCTGCTCAAGTGTGGGGTATCTGCTGGTATGTAGGTAGAAAAACACACGTCTTCACTTAACCTGGGCTAATACAGACCCCAGTTAGAAGACAGACATCGTACAGAGCAGAGGTACCTAACCCTGGTTCTCAAGGCCCACTATCCTGCAGGTCTAAGATGTGGCCCTGCTGCAACACACCTGATTCAAGTTTAACAGCTCTATGACAAGCTCTGCACAAGCCTACTAATGATCCATTCATTTGAATCAGGTATGTTGCAGCAGGGAGACATCTAAGACCTTCAGGATAGTGGGGCTTGAGGACTACAGTTGGGGACCTCTGATATAGACTATCTAATGTGACCAAATCAATTGATATTGATCCTCGAGGTGTTCAAAATGGTTCTGAAATGCCCACACCTAATGAGGAGGTCACACAGGCCACATCCAGAGATGTGAGTCTTCCTGTAGTTTTACGTTCAACCTGGGGTAACTCAGGTTCATAGATTACACTTTTAATATGATTTCCTGGAGTGGAGCTGGGTCTGTGAAAGACTGTGTACACGCATCTATGTAACCATACAAAACCAGTTAAGATGTGATGTGTATATATATATATATATATATATATATATATATATATACTTTATCAATGTCCAACAAAGGGTTATGTTTGTTTTACTGTGTGTGCTATTAATAGCTTTTTGGTTTTTTTAACTTTGTTTTTCTGTATAACTGCTGGCATTTAACATGATAACATTATGAAACAAAGCCAGTGCTTTAACTGAATTCATCTTTTTATTTATTTTTTTATATTTTTAAAGTCCCCTAAGATTTGATTTTGTTTGTAAAACTTTAATGTACTTGTGAATGTTTCCTCCATGTTAATATAAAGTATATTTGCTTTGGTTATTGCCACATTTTCTTGAAGAAAAACTTATGTTTGAAATCTGTGCTGTCTTTGCAGATGTTCTGCTTTATTTGTTAAAATGGCTAATGTTTTTTCCCCAATCAAAATATGTTTTTCTGTAATAGAAATCTAACTTTTATGTTTCATAGTTATTTATTTTATTTAATACTGAAATGTTCTCAAACTCTGGTTAATTTATTTGTTGAATTTCTTCTATTGTTATAAAATTATTATTTATCTTTCAAGTTGTCATTAATGTTATTACATTTATAGATTATTGTAATCAATGTTTAATAAAAATGGACATATTGAACATTGTCAAACTGTCTGAGTTTGAGATTATTCTACTATTGGATTTAACTTAATTACTATTTATGCTAAGACTTCAGCAGAAGGTTTTAAGTTTTGAGCTTTAAAGACTAGTAGTGTTAACTTCAGCTGCATGAATACTTTGTCAACTAGCAGCACCTGTCTTCAAACCTCTTCAACTATATTAAGCACATTTAAGTTAAACTTTCCATCGTTTCATCATATTTTCTCACCAGTGTCAGCTGTTCCTTTGCTTTTTACAATGATTTCTTCCACTTTTCACCACTTCAGACCCTTAAAACTGAGAGTCATATAGATCAAGTATGCCTCCATTTGAAATACCTCAAAACAATCTTTAACAACCACATTTCAAACGTTCTGTCTTTCTGATCCGTTCTGTTTTGTTCAGCACCATGGACAGCAGTCTGCTGTGAGTTTTCACACAACCTTCTGACAGCACCATGGACAGCAGCACTGTTTGTCTGCTGTCAGCAACAAGCAGACTTCTGTCATTTTCTGCCATGTTGAACTATCTTAAGCACATTTCGCTTCAACTTTTCACCATTTTAACTACATTTAAACACCAGTTTATGCTTTCAATCCTTCCTACTATTGACTTAAACTTCATATATACTTCTTCAACAACCATATTTCAGCCATCTTCAGCAATCTTAAGCACATTTCAGTTCAACCTTTCAGCCTTTCAGCACCTTTTCACTCCAGTTTGAGCTTTAAATTCTTCAACACTTTACTTCAGCTTAATAAATACTTCTTCAAAAAAGACATTTCAGCCTTTTTTAACCATCTTCAGCCACCTTTTCAGCATTTTGTTCCAATCATTCAGCATGACAGCATTCACACATGCTGTTATGCTAATAACAGCCTTTTCTAGTTATTATTATTATTCTTCCGCCGTTTTTGGGCACCTTCCTCCTTCCGCATTTTTTGTGCTATTTCAACAATTTTGGTATCAAAACGTTCAGCTCGTTCAGGACATTCCTGCTCTGACTTTTGGTATTTATAACTTTTATACTTTTTAAAATATTTAACTTTAAACAAAAATATTTTGCCATTGAAATCAATGGAAAACGTTTCAGCTCATTCAAAAACTTCCGCTTCTTTCAACTCCTACTACTTTTACATACTTTCAGCTAGAAACACCATTCAAACTTTAAACAACTCACAATGGATTGGGCTATTTAAAAATGACTTTTTTTGCCGATATGTTTTACGGTTTTGGATTTATGGAAGTTTAAAAATCATCAAAATCTTGATTTTCAACAAAATCTCTTGTCACTCTAGCGCCCTCTAGCTTTTCAGTCTGTTCCGCCACTCAAACAAATTCTCATAACTCCTACAATTTTCATCGTAGAGACATACATTATACATCAAAACGGAGGAATTTAAGTTGGCTTCGAATAGAACCAAGCACGACAGAGCTGGGACTTATAGATTTTGAGTTACGCCTCTCCAAGCGAGCAAAAGTCAACTTTTGCTCCTATACCCTTCCATTCAAATCAGAGGCAGGATTCTGGGTCAAAGTGCATTTCTCCTCTGTTTTTAACTCGCCACCATTTAAATTCTGTTCAAAGTAGGGATGAATAAATTACATCCCTGCCTTCCTCAGACCCTCCTGGCGCTCACGGTGAAAGAATTATTTGGATATCTCCTAAAGTTTTCTGTCAGGAGCGAGGAGTTCGAGAGGTGCGCAGAGTGATTCGGCAGTTCTGCTCTGCTCTTTTACCAGTCTGTGCCTGTCAGTTAAGTGAGGGGCTGTTGTCATGACAACTCACTGAGTGCTCTCAGCTGTTAGGAGCCAGCTGACCTTTGACCTCATACATTCAGTCTTATTGATCCAGATTATGGATTTCTCACCTGGTTTTGTCCTCCTAATGAGTCCACATATGTCTCTGTCCTTTTCTCCTGTCTCCTCCTTGTCCTTGAGGCCACATGTCCTCCTCTATCTCTCCTCCTCTGTCTGTCCTCTCATCATGTCCTTTGCTGCTCACTTATATGATTGACTGTGTTTCAGCTGCCAATTCACCTCTTTTTCAGCTCTTTCTGCCTTTTACAATCATTTGCTCTACATTCAACCAGTTCAGCACCTTTAATATTCACTTTCAGCTGTAAATCCTTTAACTATTGACTTCAGCTTCATGATTACTTCGGCTGGTGCTTCAGCAAGCAGACTTCAGCCATTTTCAGCCATGTTTCACTATCTTAAGCACATTTCAGTTCAACTTTCCACCATTTTAACTACATTTAAACACCAATTTGTGCTTTAAATGGTTGAACTCTTCATTTCAGCTTCATATATACTTCTTCAACAACCATTTTTCAGCCATCTTCAGCAATCTTTCAGCACCTTTTAACTCCACTTTGAGCTTTCATTAGTCTGTTGTGGGTGTCCACACACCTCCTGACAGCACCACGGACAGCAGCACAGTTTGCGCTTCAACCTTTCATCCTTTCAGCACCTTTAAAGTCCAGTTTGAGCTTTACATCCTTCAACTTCTCACTTCAGCTTAATAAATACTTTTCAAAAGTCCCATTTCAGCTATCTTTCACTATCTCCAGCCATCTTTTCAGCATTTTAGTTTTTTCCAATTACTTCACCTTCATGATTACTTCAGCGGATGCTTTAGCAAGCACACTTCAGCCAGTTACAGCCATGTTTGACTATCATAAGCACATTTCAGTTCAGCTTTACACCATTTTAACTACATTTAAACACCAATTTGTGCTTTAAATTGTTAAACTCTTCATTTCAGCTTTATATTTCTTTAACAACCATATTTCAGCCCTTTTCAGCCATCTTCAGCAATCATTTCACTTCAACCTTTCACCCTTTCAGCACCTTTTAACTCCAGTTTGAGCTTTAAATCCTTCAACTTTTCACTTCAGCTTAATAAATATTTCTTCAACAAAGACATTTCAGCCTTTTTTAACCATCTTCAGCCATTTTTCAGCATTTTATTTCAATCATTCAGCATGACAGCATTCACACATGCTGTTATGCAATAACAGCTTTTTCTAGTTGTGTGAATGCTGTTAAGCATTCACACTATAGTTTTCCTGTTTTTCTTTATTATTATTATTATTATTATTATTATTATTATTATACCGCATTTTTCGGCACCTTTCTCCTTCCGCATTTTTTGTGCTATTTCAACAATTTTGGTATCAAAACGTTCAGCTCGTTCAGGACATTCCTGCTTTGACTTTTGGTATTTATAACTTTTATACTTTTTAAAATATTTAACTTTAAACAAAAATATTTTGCCATTGAAATCAATTGAAAACCTTTCAGCTCATTCAAAAACTTCTGCTTCTTTCAACTCCTACTACTTTTACATACTTTCAGCTAGAAACACCATTCAAACTTTAAACAACTCACAACGGATTGCGCTATTTAAAAATGACTTTTTTTGCCGATATGTTTTACGGTTTGGGATTTATGGAAGTTTAAAAATCATAAAAATTTTCATTTTCAACAAAATCTCTCCCACTCTAGCGCCCTCTAGCTTTTCAGCCTGTTCCGCTACTCCAAACAAATTCTCATAACTCCTACAATTTTCATCGTAGAGACATAAATTATACATCAAAACGGAGGAATTTAAGTTGGCTTCGAATAGAACCAAGCACGACAGAGCTGGGACTTATAGATTTTGAGTTACGCCTCTCCAAGCGAGCAAAAGTCAACTTTTGCTCCTATACCCTTCCATTCAAATCAGAGGCAGGATTCTGGGTCAAAGTGCATTTCTCCTCTGTTTTTAACTCGCCACCATTTAAATTCTGTTCAAAGTAGGGATGAATAAATTACATCCCTGCCTTCCTCAGACCCTCCTGGCGCTCACGGTGAAAGAATTATTTGGATATCTCCTAAAGTTTTCTGTCAGGAGCGAGGAGTTCGAGAGGTGCGCAGAGTGATTCGGCAGTTCTGCTCTGCTCTTTTCCCAGTCTGTGCCTGTCAGTTAAGTGAGGGGCTGTTGTCATGACAACTCACTGAGTGCTCTCAGCTGTTAGGAGCCAGCTGACCTTTGACCTCATACATTCAGTCTTATTGATCCAGATTATGGATTTCTCACCTGGTTTTGTCCTCCTAATGAGTCCACATATGTCTCTGTCCTCTTCTCCTGTCTCCTCCTTGTCCTTGAGGCCACATGTCCTCCTCTATCTCTCCTCCTCTGTCTGTCCTCTCATCATGTCCTTTGCTGCTCACTTATATGATTGACTGTGTTTCAGCTGCCAGTTCACCTCTTTTTCAGCTCTTTCTGCCTTTTACAATCATTTGCTCTACATTCAACCAGTTCAGCACCTTTAATATTCACTTTCAGCTGTAAATCCTTTAACTATTGACTTCAGCTTCATGATTACTTCGGCTGGTGCTTCAGCAAGCAGACTTCAGCCATTTTCAGCCATGTTTCACTTTCTTAAGCACATTTCAGTTCAACTTTCCACCATTTTAACTACATTTAAACACCAATTTGTGCTTTAAATGGTTGAACTCTTCATTTCAGCTTCATATATACTTCTTCAACAACCATTTTTCAGCCATCTTCAGCAATCTTTCAGCACCTTTTATCTCCACTTTGAGCTTTCAATCCTTCAACTTTTCACTTCAGCTTAATAAATATTTCTTCAACAAAGACATTTCAGCCTTTTTTAACCATCTTCAGCCATTTTTCAGCATTTTATTTCAATCATTCAGCATGACAGCATTCACACATGCTGTTATGCAATAACAGCTTTTTCTAGTGATAGAATTGTTTTTCCCTCTTCTCTGGGGTGTGAACATCGGTCGTCCGCCTACTCCTCTCGCAGCGTTCGGCCCACAGACTCTGTTCATACATCAAATTGATCGGCTCGGCCTGTAGATGTCTGCTATGACTCCTGTTGTCTGTATCTATTAAACTTTTTAAGATATCGAGGGTTGTTCGACCCACCATTTTTCCATAGGAATGAATGGGGAATCTTGGCAGAGCCTCCAAAAACATGGTCTCCTTTGAAACCTTTCTTCTCCTGCATACTTTGGGCTAGAGACTCCATTCAAAGTTTAAATCGATCACAAGGGACTGGGCTATAAATCTTCTATTCAGAATTTTGATATCTTTTATGGTTTATGAGATATGCCAGGTTAAAAATCACTAAAACTTGGATATCTGTTTCACACTCTGATTTTTCTGCTTTTTTCACTCCTCAAACAAACTCTCATAACTCCTACACCGTTTATCGTACAGACACAAATTATATATCAAAACGGAGGAAATCTTCTTGGCTACAAATGAACCCTGGATGATAATGGAGCTGGGAGCTACGGATTTTGAGCTACGCTGCTCTAAAGTCTACCTACGCCCTCCATTGAACTCCATTCTAAAGGCCTTCTGGACTCTGGGCCCAAAGTGCATTTCTCCTGTGTTTTCAACCCGCCACCATTTAAATTCTGTTCGCATTACAGTAAAATAAATTACATCCCTGCGTTCCCCAGACCCTCCTGGCGCTCACGGTGAAAAAATTATCTGGATAACTCTTATAGTTTTCTTTTAATGAACAGTTGTTCGGGAGGTGCGCAGAGTGATGAGAACAGTGCAGCTCTGGTCTCTTCTCTGTGTGCCTATCAGCTGAGGTGGGGGCCGTCGTCATGACAACTCACTGACTGCTCTCAGCTGTTAGGAGCCAGCTGACCTTTGCCCTAATCCATTCAGTTTTATTGATCCAGATCATGGACTTCTCACCTGGTTTTGGCCTCCTATTGAGTCCAGGCATGTCCCTCTGTCCTCTTCTCCTGTCTCCTCCTTGTCCATCTCATTACAACAGGCCACATGTCCTCCTCTATCTCTCCTCCTCTGTCTGTCCTCTCATCATGTCTTTTGCTGCTCATTTACATGATGGACTGTGTTTAAGCTGCCAATTCACCTCTTTTTCAGCTCTTTCTGCCATTTACAATCATTACTTCTACATTCAACCAGTTCAGCACCTTTAATATTCACTTTCAGCTGTAAATCCTTTAACTATTTACTTCAGCTTCATGATTACTGCAGCTGGTGCTTAAGGAAGCAGACTTCGGCCATTTTCTGCCATGTTGAACTGTCTTAAGCACATTTAAGTTAAACTTTCCACCATTTTAACTACATTTAAACACCTGCTTGTGCTTTAGATCCTTCCAACTATTGACTTAAGCTTCATATATACCTCTTCAACAACCATAATTCAGCCCTTTTCAGCCATGTTGAACTATCTTAAGCACATTTCAGTTCAGCTTTCCACCTTTTTAACTACATTTAAACACCTGCTTGTGCTTTAGATCCTTCCAACTATTGACTTAAGCTTCATATATACTGCTTCAACAACCATAATTCAGCCCTTTTCAGCCATGTTGAACTATCTTAAGCACATTTCAGTTCAGCTTTCCACCTTTAACTACATTTAAACACCTGATTGTGCTTTAGATCCTTCCAACTATTGACTTAAGCTTCATATATACCTCTTCAACAACCATAATTCAGCCCTTTTCAGCCATGTTGAACTATCTTAAGCACATTTCAGTTCAGCTTTCCACCTTTAACTACATTTAAACAACTGATTGTGCTTTAAATCCTTCCAACACTTGACTTAAGCTTTATATATACTGCTTCAACAACCATATTTCAGCCCTTTTCAGCCATCTTCAGCAACCTTAAGCACATTTCAGTTCAACCTTTCAGCCTTTCAGCACCTTTTAATTCCACTTTGAGCTTTAAATCTTTCAACTTTTCACTTCAGCTTAATAAATTCTTATTCAACAGACATTTCAGCCTTTTTTAACCATCTTCAGCCACTTTTCAGCATTTTATTTCAATCATTCAGCATGACAGCATTCACACATGCTGTTATGCAATAACAGCTTTTTCTAGTGATAGAATTGTTTTTCCCTCTTCTCTGGGGTGTGAACATCGGTCGTCCGCCTACTCCTCTCGCAGCGTTCGGCCCACAGACTCCGTTCATACATCAAATTGATCGGCTCGGCCTGTAGATGTCTGCTATGACTCCTGTTGTCTGTATCTATTAAACTTTTTAAGATATCGAGGGTTGTTCGACCCACCATTTTTCCATAGGAATGAATGGGGAATCTTGGCAGAGCCTCCAAAAACATGGTCTCCTTTGAAACCTTTCTTCTCCTGCATACTTTGGGCTAGAGACTCCATTCAAAGTTTAAATCGATCACAAGGGACTGGGCTATAAATCTTCTATTCAGAATTTTGATATCTTTTATGGTTTATGAGATATGCCAGGTTAAAAATCACTAAAACTTGGATATCTGTTTCACACTCTGATTTTTCAGCTTTTTTCACTCCTCAAACAAACTCTCATAACTCCTACACCGTTTATCGTACAGACACAAATTATATATCAAAACGGAGGAAATCTTCTTGGCTACAAATGAACCCTGGATGATAATGGAGCTGGGAGCTACGGATTTTGAGCTACGCTGCTCTAAAGTCTACCTACGCCCTCCATTGAACTCCATTCTAAAGGCCTTCTGGACTCTGGGCCCAAAGTGCATTTCTCCTGTGTTTTCAACCCGCCACCATTTAAATTCTGTTCGCATTACAGTAAAATAAATTACATCCCTGCGTTCCCCAGACCCTCCTGGCGCTCACGGTGAAAAAATTATCTGGATAACTCTTATAGTTTTCTTTTAATGAACAGTTGTTCGGGAGGTGCGCAGAGTGATGACAACAGTGCAGCTCTGGTCTCTTCTCTGTGTGCCTATCAGCTGAGGTGGGGGCCGTCGTCATGACAACTCACTGACTGCTCTCAGCTGTTAGGAGCCAGCTGACCTTTGCCCTAATCCATTCAGTTTTATTGATCCAGATCATGGACTTCTCACCTGGTTTTGGCCTCCTATTGAGTCCAGGCATGTCCCTCTGTCCTCTTCTCCTGTCTCCTCCTTGTCCATCTCATTACAACAGGCCACATGTCCTCCTCTATCTCTCCTCCTCTGTCTGTCCTCTCATCATGTCTTTTGCTGCTCATTTACATGATGGACTGTGTTTAAGCTGCCAATTCACCTCTTTTTCAGCTCTTTCTGCCTTTTACAATCATTACTTCTACATTCAACCAGTTCAGCACCTTTAATATTCACTTTCAGCTGTAAATCCTTTAACTATTTACTTCAGCTTCATGATTACTGCAGCTGGTGCTTAAAGAAGCAGACTTCAGCCATTTTCAGCCATGTTGAACTGTCTTAAGCACATTTAAGTTCAACTTTCCACCATTTTAACTACATTTAAACACCAGTTTGAGCTTTAAATCCTTCCAACTACTGACTTAAGCTTCATATATACTTCTTCAACAACCATATTTCAGCCCTTTTCAGCCATCTTCAGCGATCTTAAGCACATTTCAGTTCAGCTTTCCACCTTTTTAACTACATTTAAACACCTGCTTGTGCTTTAAATCCTTCCAACTATTGACTTAAGCTTCATATATACTTCTTCAACAACCATATTTCAGCCATCTTCAGCGATCTTAAGCACATTTCAGTTCAGCTTTCCACCTTTTTAACTACATTTAAACACCTGCTTGTGCTTTAAATCCTTCCAACTATTGACTTAAGCTTCATATATACTTCTTCAACAACCATATTTCAGCCATCTTCAGCGATCTTAAGCACATTTCAGTTCAGCTTTCCACCTTTTTAACTACATTTAAACACCTGCTTGTGCTTTAAATCCTTCCAACTATTGACTTAAGCTTCATATATACTTCTTCAACAACCATATTTCAGCCCTTTTCAGCCATCTTCAGTAATCTTAAGCACATTTCAGTTCAACTTTCCACCATTTTAACTACATTTAAACACCAGTTTGAGCTTTAAATCCTTCCAACTACTGACTTAAGCTTCATATATACTTCTTCAACAACCATATTTCAGTCATCTTCAGCGATCTTAAGCACATTTCAGTTCAGCTTTCCACCTTTTCAACTACATTTAAACACCTGCTTGTGCTTTAAATCCTTCCAACTATTGACTTAAGCTTCATATATACTGCTTCAACAACCATATTTCAGCCCTTTTCAGCCATCTTCAGTAATCTTAAGCACATTTCAGTTCAACTTTCCACCATTTTAACTACATTTAAACAGCAATCTGTGCTTTAAATTGTTGAACTCTTCATTTCACCTTCATATATACTTCTTCAACAACCATGTTTCAGCCCTTTTCAGCCATCTTCAGCAATCTTAAACACATTTCAGTTCAACCTTTCAGACTTTCAGCACCCTTTAACTCCACTTTGAGCTTTAAATCCTTCAACTTTTCACTTCAGCTTAATAAATACTTATTCAACAAAGACATTTCAGCCTTTTTTAACCATCTTCAGCCACTTTTCAGCATTTTATTTCAATCATTCAGCATGACAGCATTCACACTTGCTGTTATGCAATAACAGCTTTTTCTAGTTGTGTGAATGCTTTTAAGCATTCACACTATAGTTTTCCTGTTTTTATTATTATTTTCTATTATTATTATTCTTCCGCCGTTTTTTCGTCGTTCAACATCTTGAGCTAGCTTCAGCCGATTTCAACAATTTTGGTATCAAAACGTTCAGCTCGTTCAGGAGATTCCTGCTTCTATTCAACTTTTTGATATCTGTTCAACTTTTCAAGTTATTGATCATTTATTGATCTTCAGCTCCCATTGAAATCAATAGGATTTCAGCTCTTCAGCCTTCAACTCCTTCAAAACTTTCACCTCTTTCAGCTCTTAGAACTTCAGCATACTTTCAGCTAGAAACACCATTCAAACTTTAAACAACTCACAAGGGATTGGGCTATTAAACTTCTATTCAACTTTTTGATATCTTTTAGCGTTATTGATTTATGGCAGTTTAAAAATCAATAACTTTTAGAATGTTCACTCCACTCTCTCCCACTCTAGCCCTCACTCTAACCTTTCAGCCTGTTCCACTACTCCAAACAAATTCTCATAACTCCTACAACTTTCGTCGTAGAGACATAAATTATACATCAAAACGGAGGAATTTAAGTTGGCTTCGAAGAGAACCAAGAATGACAGAGCTGGGATTTACAGATCTCGAGCTATGCCTCTCTAAGCGAGGAAAAGTCTACTTTTGCTCCCATAGACTTCCATTCAAATCTGGATTCTAAGAGGAAAATGCATTTCTCATGTGTTTTTAACTTGTCACCATTTAAATTCTGTTCACATTACAGTAAAATAAACCACATCGCTGCGTTCCCCAGACCCTCCTGGCACTCACGGTGAAAAAATTATTTGGATAACTCTTAGAGTTTTCTTTTAATGAACAGTTGTTCGGGAGTTGCACAAAGTGATTGGAACAGTGCAGTTCTGCTCTCTGCTTGTCAGTTAAGTGAGGGGCCGTCGTCATGACAACTCACTGACTGCTCTCAGCTGTGAGCAGCACGCTGACCTTTGACCTAATTCATTCAGCTTTATTGATCCAGATCATGGACTTCTCACCTGGTTTTGGCCTCCTATTCAGTCCAGGCATGTCCCTCTGTCCTCTTCTCCTGTCTCTTCCTTGTCCTTCTCATTACAACAGGCCACATGTCCTCCTCTATCTCTCCTCTGTCTGTCCTCTCATCATGTCCTTTGCTGCTCACTTACATGATGGACTGTGTTTCAGCTGCCAATTCAACTCTGGTTCAGCTCTTTCTGCCTTTTACAATGATTTATTCTACATTAAACCAGTTCAGCATCTTTAACATTCACTTTCAGCTTTAAATCCTTTAACTGTTGACTTCAGCTACATGATTACTTCAGCTGGTGCTTCAGCAAGGAGACTTCAGCCATTTCAGCCATGTTGAACTATCTTAAGCACATTTCAGTTCAACTTTCCACCATTTTAACTACATTTAAACACCTGCTTGTGCTTTAAATCCTTCCAACTACTGACTTCAGCTTCATATATACTTCTTCAACAACCATAATTCAGCCCTTTTCAGCCATCTTCAGCGATCTTAAGCACATTTCAGTTCAGCTTTCCACCATTTTAACTACATTTAAACACCTGCTTGTGCTTTAAATCCTTCCAACTATTGACTTAAGCTTCATATATACCTCTTCAACAACCATAATTCAGCCCTTTTCAGCCATGTTCAACTGTCTTAGGCACATTTCAGTTCAGCTTTCCACCTTTTTAACTACATTTAAACACCTGCTTGTGCTTTAGATCCTTCCAACTATTGACTTAAGCTTCATATATACCTCTTCAACAACCATAATTCAGCCCTTTTCAGCCATCTTCAGCAATCATTTCACTTCAACCTTTCACCCTTTCAGCACCTTTTAACTCCAGTTTGAGCTTTAAATCCTTCAACTTTTCACTTCAGCTTAATAAATATTTCTTCAACAAAGACATTTCAGCCTTTTTTAACCATCTTCAGCCATTTTTCAGCATTTTATTTCAATCATTCAGCATGACAGCATTCACACATGCTGTTATGCAATAACAGCTTTTTCTAGTGATAGAATTGTTTTTCCCTCTTCTCTGGGGTGTGAACATCGGTCGTCCGCCTACTCCTCTCGCAGCGTTCGGCCCACAGACTCCGTTCATACATCAAATTGATCGGCTCGGCCTGTAGATGTCTGCTATGACTCCTGTTGTCTGTATCTATTAAACTTTTTAAGATATCGAGGGTTGTTCGACCCACCATTTTTCCATAGGAATGAATGGGGAATCTTGGCAGAGCCTCCAAAAACATGGTCTCCTTTGAAACCTTTCTTCTCCTGCATACTTTGGGCTAGAGACTCCATTCAAAGTTTAAATCGATCACAAGGGACTGGGCTATAAATCTTCTATTCAGAATTTTGATATCTTTTATGGTTTATGAGATATGCCAGGTTAAAAATCACTAAAACTTGGATATCTGTTTCACACTCTGATTTTTCTGCTTTTTTCACTCCTCAAACAAACTCTCATAACTCCTACACCGTTTATCGTACAGACACAAATTATATATCAAAACGGAGGAAATCTTCTTGGCTACAAATGAACCCTGGATGATAATGGAGCTGGGAGCTACGGATTTTGAGCTACGCTGCTCTAAAGTCGACCTACGCCCTCCATTGAACTCCATTCTAAAGGCCTTCTGGACTCTGGGCCCAAAGTGCATTTCTCCTGTGTTTTCAACCCGCCACCATTTAAATTCTGTTGGCATTACAGTAAAATAAATTACATCCCTGCGTTCCCCAGACCCTCCTGGCGCTCACGGGGAAAAAATTATCTGGATAACTCTTATAGTTTTCTTTTAATGAACAGTTGTTCGGGAGGTGCGCAGAGTGATGAGAACAGTGCAGCTCTGGTCTCTTCTCTGTGTGCCTATCAGCTGAGGTGGGGGCCGTCGTCATGACAACTCACTGACTGCTCTCAGCTGTTAGGAGCCAGCTGACCTTTGCCCTAATCCATTCAGTTTTATTGATCCAGATCATGGACTTCTCACCTGGTTTTGGCCTCCTATTGAGTCCAGGCATGTCCCTCTGTCCTCTTCTCCTGTCTCCTCCTTGTCCATCTCATTACAACAGGCCACATGTCCTCCTCTATCTCTCCTCCTCTGTCTGTCCTCTCATCATGTCTTTTGCTGCTCATTTACATGATGGACTGTGTTTAAGCTGCCAATTCACCTCTTTTTCAGCTCTTTCTGCCTTTTACAATCATTACTTCTACATTCAACCAGTTCAGCACCTTTAATATTCACTTTCAGCTGTAAATCCTTTAACTATTTACTTCAGCTTCATGATTACTGCAGCTGGTGCTTAAGGAAGCAGACTTCGGCCATTTTCAGCCATGTTGAACTGTCTTAAGCACATTTAAGTTAAACTTTCCACCATTTTAACTACATTTAAACACCAGTTTGAGCTTTAAATCCTTCCAACTACTGACTTAAGCTTCATATATACTTCTTCAACAACCATATTTCAGCCCTTTTCAGCCATCTTCAGCGATCTTAAGCACATTTCAGTTCAGCTTTCCACCTTTTTAACTACATTTAAACACCTGCTTGTGCTTTAAATCCTTCCAACTATTGACTTAAGCTTCATATATACTTCTTCAACAACCATATTTCAGCCCTTTTCAGCCATCTTCAGTAATCTTAAGCACATTTCAGTTCAACTTTCCACCATTTTAACTACAATTAAACAGCAATTTCTGCTTTAAATTGTTGAACTCTCCATTTCACCTTCATATATACTTCTTCAACAACCATGTTTCAGCTCTTTTCAACCATCTTCAGCAATCTTAAGCACATTTCAGTTCAACCTTTCAGACTTTCAGCACCCTTTAACTCCACTTTGAGCTTTAAATCCTTCAACTTTTCACTTCAGCTTAATAAATACTTATTCAACAAAGACATTTCAGCCTTTTTTAACCATCTTCAGCCACTTTTCAGCATTTTATTTCAATCATTCAGCATGACAGCATTCACACTTGCTGTTATGCAATAACAGCTTTTTCTAGTTATTATTATTATTATTATTCTTCCGCTGTTTTTAGTCGTTCCACATCTTGAGCTAGCTTCAGCCGATTTCAACAATTTTGGTATCAAAACGTTCAGCTCGTTCAGGAGATTCCTGCTTCTATTCAACTTTTTGATATCTGTTCAACTTTTCAAGTTATTGATCATTTATTGATTTTCAGCTCCCATTGAAATCAATAGGATTTCAGCACTTCAGCCTTCAACTCCTTCAAAACTTACAGCTCTTTCAGCTCTTAGAACTTCAGCATACTTTCAGCTAGAAACACCATTCAAACTTTAAACAACTCACAAGGGATTGGGCTATAAAACTTCTATTCAACTTTTTGATATCTTTTAGCATTATTGATTTATGGCAGTTTCAAAATCAATAACTTTTAGAATGTTCATTCCACTCTCTCCCACTCTAGCCCTCACTCTAACCTTTCAGCCTGTTCCACTACTCCAAACAAATTCTCATAACTCCTACAACTTTCATCGTAGAGACATAAATTATACATCAAAACGGAGGAATTTTAGTTGGCTTCGAAGAGAACCAAGAATGACAGAGCTGGGATTTACAGATCTCGAGCTATGCCTCTCCAAGCGAGGAAAAGTCTACTTGTGCTCCCATAGACTTCCATTAAAATCTGGATTCTAAGAGGAAAATGCATTTCTCATGTGTTTTTAACTCGTCACCATTTAAATTCTGTCCACATTACAGTAAAATAAACCACAACCCTGCGTTCCCCAGACCCTCCTGGCGCTCACGGTGAAAAAATTATTCGGATAACGCTCATAGTTTTCTTTTAATGAAGAGTTGTTCGGGAGGTGCGCAAAGTGATTGGAACAGTGCAGTTCTGCTCTCTGCTTGTCAGTTAAGTGAGGGGCTGTTGTCATGACGACTCACTGACTGCTCTCAGCTGTGAGCAGGCAGCTGACCTTTCACCTAATTCATTCAGTCCTATTGATCCAGATGATGGACTTTTCACCTGGATTGGTCATCCTAATAAGTCCAGGTATGTCTCTCTGTCCCCCTCTCCTGTCTCCTCCTTCTCCTTCTCATGACAACAGGCCACATGTCCTCCTCTGTCTCTCCTCCTCTGTCTGTACTCTCATTCAGGCCTTTGCTGCTCACTTACATGGACTGTGGTTATGCTGCCAATTCAGCTCTGTTTCAGCTCTTTCTGCCTTTTACAATCATTTGTTCTATATTCAACCAGTTCAGCACCTTTAATATTCACTTTCAGCTGTAAATCCTTTAACTATTGACTTCAGCTTCATGATTACTTCAGCTGGTGCTTAAGGAAGCAGACTTTAGCCATTTTCAGCCATGTTGAACTGTCTTAAGCACATTTCAGTTCAGCTTTCCACCCTTTTAACTAAATTTAAACACCTGCTTGTGCTTTAAATTGTTCAACTCTTCATTTCAGCTTCATATATACTTCTTCAACAACCATATTTCAGCCCTTTTCAGCCATCTTCAGCAATCTTAAGCTCATTTCAGTTCAACCTTTCAGCACCTTTTAACTCAAGTTTGACCTTTAAATCCTTCAACTTTTCACTTCAGCTTAATAAATACTTATTCAACAAAGACATTTCAGCCTTTTTTAACCATCTTCAGCCACTTTTCAGCCATATTTTCAGCATTTCAGCACATTTCAGTTCAACTTTCCACCATTTTAACTACATTTAAACACCAATTTGTGCTTTAAATTGTTGAACTCTTCATTTCACCTTCATATACTTCTTCAACAACCATATTTTAGCCCTTTTCAGCCATGTTCAACTGTCTTAGGCACATTTCAGTTCAGCTTTCCACCTTTTTAACTACATTTAAACACCTGCTTGTGCTTCAGATCCTTCCAACTATTGACTTAAGCTTCATATATACCTCTTCAACAACCATAATTCAGCCCTTTTCAGCCATGTTGAACTATCTTAAGCACATTTCAGTTCAGCTTTCCGCCTTTTAAACTACATTTAAACACCTGATTGTGCTTTAAATCCTTCCAACTATTGACTTCAGCTTCATATATACTGCTTCAACAACCATATTTCAGCCCTTTTCAGCCATCTTCAGCAAACTTAAGCACATTTCAGTTCAACCTTTCAGCCTTTCAGCACCTTTTAATTCCACTTTGAGCTTTAAATCCTTCAACTTTTCACGTCAGCTTAATAAATTCTTATTCAACAGACATTTCAGCCTTTTTTAACCATCTTCAGCCACTTTTCAGCATTTTATTTCAATCATTCAGCATGACAGCATTCACACATGCTGTTATGCAATAACAGCTTTTTCTAGTTGTGTGAATGCTTTTAAGCATTCACACTATAGTTTTCCTGTTTTTATTATTATTTTCTATTATTATTATTCTTCCGCCGTTTTTTCGTCGTTCAACATCTTGAGCTAGCTTCAGCCGATTTCAACAATTTTGGTATCAAAACGTTCAGCTCGTTCAGGAGATTCCTGCTTCTATTCAACTTTTTGATATCTGTTCAACTTTTCAAGTTATTGATCATTTATTGATCTTCAGCTCCCATTGAAATCAATAGGATTTCAGCTCTTCAGCCTTCAACTCCTTCAAAACTTTCACCTCTTTCAGCTCTTAGAACTTCAGCATACTTTCAGCTAGAAACACCATTCAAACTTTAAACAACTCACAAGGGATTGGGCTATTAAACTTCTATTCAACTTTTTGATATCTTTTACCGTTATTGATTTATGGCAGTTTAAAAATCAATAACTTTTAGAATGTTCACTCCACTCTCTCCCACTCTAGCCCTCACTCTAACCTTTCAGCCTGTTCCACTACTCCAAACAAATTCTCATAACTCCTACAACTTTCGTCGTAGAGACATAAATTATACATCAAAACGGAGGAATTTAAGTTGGCTTCGAAGAGAACCAAGAATGACAGAGCTGGGATTTACAGATCTCCAGCTATGCCTCTCTAAGCGAGGAAAAGTCTACTTTTGCTCCCATAGACTTCCATTCAAATCTGGATTCTAAGAGGAAAATGCATTTCTCATGTGTTTTTAACTTGTCACCATTTAAATTCTGTTCACATTACAGTAAAATAAACCACATCGCTGCGTTCCCCAGACCCTCCTGGCACTCACGGTGAAAAAATTATTTGGATAACTCTTAGAGTTTTCTTTTAATGAACAGTTGTTCGGGAGGTGCACAAAGTGATTGGAACAGTGCAGTTCTGCTCTCTGCTTGTCAGTTAAGTGAGGGGCCGTCGTCATGACAACTCACTGACTGCTCTCAGCTGTGAGCAGCACGCTGACCTTTGACCTAATTCATTCAGCTTTATTGATCCAGATCATGGACTTCTCACCTGGTTTTGGCCTCCTATTCAGTCCAGGCATGTCCCTCTGTCCTCTTCTCCTGTCTCTTCCTTGTCCTTCTCATTACAACAGGCCACATGTCCTCCTCTATCTCTCCTCTGTCTGTCCTCTCATCATGTCCTTTGCTGCTCACTTACATGATGGACTGTGTTTCAGCTGCCAATTCAACTCTGGTTCAGCTCTTTCTGCCTTTTACAATGATTTATTCTACATTAAACCAGTTCAGCATCTTTAACATTCACTTTCAGCTTTAAATCCTTTAACTGTTGACTTCAGCTACATGATTACTTCAGCTGGTGCTTCAGCAAGGAGACTTCAGCCATTTCAGCCATGTTGAACTATCTTAAGCACATTTCAGTTCAACTTTCCACCATTTTAACTACATTTAAACACCTGCTTGTGCTTTAAATCCTTCCAACTACTGACTTCAGCTTCATATATACTTCTTCAACAACCATAATTCAGCCCTTTTCAGCCATCTTCAGCGATCTTAAGCACATTTCAGTTCAGCTTTCCACCATTTTAACTACATTTAAACACCTGCTTGTGCTTTAAATCCTTCCAACTATTGACTTAAGCTTCATATATACCTCTTCAACAACCATAATTCAGCCCTTTTCAGCCATGTTCAACTGTCTTAGGCACATTTCAGTTCAGCTTTCCACCTTTTTAACTACATTTAAACACCTGCTTGTGCTTTAGATCCTTCCAACTATTGACTTAAGCTTCATATATACCTCTTCAACAACCATAATTCAGCCCTTTTCAGCCATCTTCAGCAATCATTTCACTTCAACCTTTCACCCTTTCAGCACCTTTTAACTCCAGTTTGAGCTTTAAATCCTTCAACTTTTCACTTCAGCTTAATAAATATTTCTTCAACAAAGACATTTCAGCCTTTTTTAACCATCTTCAGCCATTTTTCAGCATTTTATTTCAATCATTCAGCATGACAGCATTCACACATGCTGTTATGCAATAACAGCTTTTTCTAGTTGTGTGAATGCTGTTAAGCATTCACACTATAGTTTTCCTGTTTTTCTTTATTATTCTTATTGTGTGAATGCTTTTAAGCATTCACACTATAGTTTTCCTGTTTTTATTATTATTTTCTATTATTATTATTCTTCCGCCGTTTTTTCGTCGTTCAACATCTTGAGCTAGCTTCAGCCGATTTCAACAATTTTGGTATCAAAACGTTCAGCTCGTTCAGGAGATTCCTGCTTCTATTCAACTTTTTGATATCTGTTCAACTTTTCAAGTTATTGATCATTTATTGATCTTCAGCTCCCATTGAAATCAATAGGATTTCAGCTCTTCAGCCTTCAACTCCTTCAAAACTTTCACCTCTTTCAGCTCTTAGAACTTCAGCATACTTTCAGCTAGAAACACCATTCAAACTTTAAACAACTCACAAGGGATTGGGCTATTAAACTTCTATTCAACTTTTTGATATCTTTTAGCGTTATTGATTTATGGCAGTTTAAAAATCAATAACTTTTAGAATGTTCACTCCACTCTCTCCCACTCTAGCCCTCACTCTAACCTTTCAGCCTGTTCCACTACTCCAAACAAATTCTCATAACTCCTACAACTTTCGTCGTAGAGACATAAATTATACATCAAAACGGAGGAATTTAAGTTGGCTTCGAAGAGAACCAAGAATGACAGAGCTGGGATTTACAGATCTCGAGCTATGCCTCTCTAAGCGAGGAAAAGTCTACTTTTGCTCCCATAGACTTCCATTCAAATCTGGATTCTAAGAGGAAAATGCATTTCTCATGTGTTTTTAACTTGTCACCATTTAAATTCTGTTCACATTACAGTAAAATAAACCACATCGCTGCGTTCCCCAGACCCTCCTGGCACTCACGGTGAAAAAATTATTTGGATAACTCTTAGAGTTTTCTTTTAATGAACAGTTGTTCGGGAGGTGCACAAAGTGATTGGAACAGTGCAGTTCTGCTCTCTGCTTGTCAGTTAAGTGAGGGGCCGTCGTCATGACAACTCACTGACTGCTCTCAGCTGTGAGCAGCACGCTGACCTTTGACCTAATTCATTCAGCTTTATTGATCCAGATCATGGACTTCTCACCTGGTTTTGGCCTCCTATTCAGTCCAGGCATGTCCCTCTGTCCTCTTCTCCTGTCTCTTCCTTGTCCTTCTCATTACAACAGGCCACATGTCCTCCTCTATCTCTCCTCTGTCTGTCCTCTCATCATGTCCTTTGCTGCTCACTTACATGATGGACTGTGTTTCAGCTGCCAATTCAACTCTGGTTCAGCTCTTTCTGCCTTTTACAATGATTTATTCTACATTAAACCAGTTCAGCATCTTTAACATTCACTTTCAGCTTTAAATCCTTTAACTGTTGACTTCAGCTACATGATTACTTCAGCTGGTGCTTCAGCAAGGAGACTTCAGCCATTTCAGCCATGTTGAACTATCTTAAGCACATTTCAGTTCAACTTTCCACCATTTTAACTACATTTAAACACCTGCTTGTGCTTTAAATCCTTCCAACTACTGACTTCAGCTTCATATATACTTCTTCAACAACCATAATTCAGCCCTTTTCAGCCATCTTCAGCGATCTTAAGCACATTTCAGTTCAGCTTTCCACCATTTTAACTACATTTAAACACCTGCTTGTGCTTTAAATCCTTCCAACTATTGACTTAAGCTTCATATATACCTCTTCAACAACCATAATTCAGCCCTTTTCAGCCATGTTCAACTGTCTTAGGCACATTTCAGTTCAGCTTTCCACCTTTTAAACTACATTTAAACACCTGCTTGTGCTTCAAATCCTTCCAACTATTGACTTAAGCTTCATATATACTGCTTCAACAACCATAATTCAGCCCTTTTCAGCCATGTTGAACTGTCTTAAGCACATTTCAGTTCAGCTTTCCACCTTTTTAACTACATTTAAACACCTGCTTGTGCTTTAGATCCTTCCAACTATTGACTTAAGCTTCATATATACTTCTTCAACAACCATAATTCAGCCCTTTTCAGCCATGTTGAACTATCTTAAGCACATTTCAGTTCAGCTTTCCACCTTTTTAACTACATTTAAACACCTGATTGTGCTTTAAATCCTTCCAACTATTGACTTCAGCTTCATATATCCTGCTTCAACAACCATAATTCAGCCCTTTTCAGCCATGTTGAACTATCTTAAGCACATTTCAGTTCAGCTTTCCACCTTTTTAACTACATTTAAACACCTGATTGTGCTTTAAATCCTTCCAACTATTGACTTCAGCTTCATATATACTGCTTCAACAACCATATTTCAGCCATTTTCAGCCATGTTGAACTATGTAAAGTACATTTCTGTTCACCTTCCCACCATTTCAGCAACTTTAAATTCCAGTTTATGGTTTAAATGCATCAGCTGTTTATTTATACTTCATACATACCTCTTCAAGAATAACACTTCAACCATCTTTATCTGTCATTAACGCTTGACATACATCTTCAATCATCATACACCAGTTTGAGCTTCAAATCCTTAAACTATATTAAGTTAATTTCAGTTCTGATTTAAACCATTTTACTCACATTAAAGACCAATTGCAACTTCTATTTTTTCAGCTAAACTTTTCAGTTACTTCTCTTCTGCCCTAACACACACATTTCACAAACTATAGATCAAAGTTCTTCTTCTTCTTAGCTTTCAATAAGCCCATTCAGCACAGTCTCTAACCTAATCACCAATTATCTGTCTACTTTCTTACAGTGATTGATTTATAAAATTAATTTAGAGTGTTTTGGCACCTTTATCAGATTTCTCTAGAACTTTAGAATTATTTAAGCCTGTTCTTTTCTCTTTAAAAAAAAGTTTCGGACATCTTACACAGTAATTTAGTTAAATTTAGTCTGATTCATGGAGTTCCTCTTTAGCTGAAAGCTAACCAAAGCCAGCTACCACTACCCAGTAGTACTGTAGTTAACCAGCCCTCATCTTTCATGGCTTCAACTGATAAAATTAATTCATGGAATTCCTGAAAGGCAAAGCATTATCAGTTGTGATAGAGTTATGGCTGACTTATGTACCATAACAATATCCACACATGACGTTTTATGTGCAAAACCATTTAATGATTAACACCACAGTTGAAAAATTAATTATCTTATTCACTAAGTCAACTATCAACATGTTTCTCTTCAGTTTTAAAGAGAAGTTCAAGGACTTAACAGTGTTCGAACACCTTACTGTAACTTTATTATCACATTGTAATCATCTAAATTACAGTAGTAATTGTATTAAATTTGTTTATATTTTTCAGTTAGTGTTAGAGTTAGTTGTTAGTTAGTGGACTGATATGTTTAAGAACTTCATTTATTCATATTTTACACTGTTTTTAAACCAAGCACTGGAATTTCTGACTCCACCTAAACTAACCACGTCCCTTACTACGAGACCGTTGCATCCCCTCCCGCCCCTCCCCTTCTGCTGGCTTCGGCAAACGGTGAGTACGTGCTATTATTCTGTCCATTATATTATTAATATTTTAATTATAAACAGCTATAAACGTCCTCAAACATGTCCTGAGAGATTGATGAACTGTAAGCGAAGTAAAATCAGACCAAGAACGACCGAAATTAATTACTATTTTAACAGTTTTAATCGAAACGGACCGGAAGTACATCCATTTTGCTTCGTCACGCTAGCGGAGATTAATATATAATGTCCCTCGGTTAAATGATTCATTTATGAACTGTAAACACGTTTAAGCATCTTCTAACATGTCCAGAGTTGTTTTTGAATGTTAAACGATGTAAAATCAGTCAAAGAATAATCGAAATTAGCCATATGAACAAGTATATTTTAACAATGTGAAGCTAGCTAACCGTTAGCGTCGCTAACGCTAACGGCTAATTTTAACACCATAAAAATGTCTTCAGCTCTTGTTAAACTTCAAACGAATTCAAACAAACCAATGAGCCACCGGATTTATTTATCCTTTAACCACAGTGACGAAGTTAAATGACCTGGCTAATGGCAGCTAGGGAGAAAGCAACCAAAGTCATTATTATCCCACTTATAGTAAGTAGGCTTGTGCAGTAAGCTAGCAATTAGCATTATGCTAACCGCTAGCTGTCTGTTAAACCTGAGCTGTAGATAATTAGGTGTGTTTTGTCTGAGGGATTCATATACAGCTAACTGCTAATACTATCCTGTCTGGATGGACTAATCAGTCAAAAAAACTCTCATTCTCAGTTAAAAGGTTTAATATGCACAGCTTAAAAGTTTATAGTTTTGTAGCTGAGTTAACTGTTAAGCTGATAGGGACCAAAAGGAGAGATTACATTTTTTTTCCTCTGGTTCCATAGACAGGTATAAGGATTTTTACTGAAACCAGAATAAACATATCTAACTCGGACTCTACAGTCTGACTGCAGCTGTGTCTTACAGCTGGTTGCTGTCTGTAAAGGTGAGACACATCAGATTGACCAGGTGGAAAATTAATTCCTTGTATTTATTACTGATTTTATGTCCACATGACTTTTAACATACTACTCTACATAGAAATGAAATGACTGCTTGAGTGACTTTTTTTTAATTATTATTATTTATGGTCAGGTTATTATTCTGTAAGAACTTGTTTAAGTGAAACTGGTACAATTAAACTGGACTCTTCATACAGCAGAACAGTTTGAACTGGATAATATATTTAAACTGAACTGGACTGTATCATTAAAAATGTCCTGAGAGGACCTGGTCATTATATGGTGTTTTAGAAATTAGCTGCATTGAAGATTTTACCGTAAAATAAAATGGAAATGTGGTATCATCAGTATTATATGTGTGTGTGTGTGTGCTGGAGTTCTGGCAGACTGACTTCTCTCAGCTCAGATAATGAACTGTTTCTCTGTTTTTCTCAGACTAGCGAGAGAAACTCCTGGTAGTTTATCGACTGTTTGGTAAGTATAGACTGATTTAAAAAAAAAAAATTTTATATTTATTTGAGTTATTTGACAGGGACATTGCATTTGTACGTAGTCACAAAATATTGTAGCTGATGCCATGCAGAGTTTTTAAGTCAAAGCTAGTTATCAACTCTTGTCCAGCACATTATTTATGAATACATATTGTAATAGCTGCAGCTATAAAACCAGCATCAGAAGAGATTTAGTGTTCCTGACTCTAAAACAACCAGAAGAAACCACGGCTTTAAACATGTTCATGTCATGTTATCAGGATTTTACAGTCATGTGAAGCAGACAGTCCAGCCTCTTCCAGTTCACAGGTGTAATTTATCAGGACATAATGAGAAGTTATCTGGTCCTCACCAGCTCTGAAAATGAAGTTAATAGACAATCAGATAAAAAAATTACACCTCTCTGACCATGCTGTTATTTAATGAACAAAGACATGAAATCTGTTGAAGACCAAGTCACATTGATCATGTCCTCATATGTTAAACCTCAGAAATGAAAGAGTGGACTTTGTTTTACCAGGACTGTTAAATCCAGTGGATCCTGGTGGACTAGATGGAGTTTAATATGATGGAAAAAATTATGAAGTAAATCTGGATAATGATGATGATGTCTTAAGAGAAAAATATGTTCCGATCAATCAGCCTGTTAACGTTGTATGTTAGGATAATTTTTTACATCCTGGTATCACAAGTAAAACTACAAACCAGTCTAGATGTGGAAAACTCAGGGTGTGTAGTGGTCAGGATGCTGGAAGCTGATCAGGTATTTTATAAAGCCAACAGTCTCCAGAGAGCAGAAGATGATCTCGCACAGAAAGTCTCTGTTTTTATCTACGTATGTTCTCTTGAATTCATCTTTCTTCTGGGAGAAATTCCTGATCCTGGATGTTTTATCACTGTTTTTGGTTTGCTGTGAAACAACCCTTCCAACATCTCAGCCAGTAGAAACAGACGTGATGCTGACATCACTACCAGCTCAGAGTAACCACACCCAGTAACCAGTAATCAGAGTAACTAACACGTGTTGACTTTACAAAGTGAGACATGACTCAGTAAATCCACCATCATGTGATCAGCCAGACTGGCTCAGGTCTAAACTGTAGATTCACTTCTAAACTTAAACATGAAGATTTATCCTCTGACTCTCTGAGCTGAGCTTGTCCAGGTGATCTGCTGAAGCCAGACTCTCCTCACCTGGAGTAAACTCTGTCAGGTAACACAGACAGAACCACAATGAGACACCTGGATGAGCTTTGACTGACATTTCTGTTTCACAGCAAGCTGAAAACAAGCAGAGACAATCACACATTACAGGTTCAGTTTTAGGAGGAGAGCAGGATGTTTGTTCAGTCAGTCTGAGCAGGAACGAATCAGACGTGAAGCAGAATATACCTGGATGAAGGTGGAAGAGGAAGATAAATAATTCAGTTTTACTTTATCATCACATCTGGTGTTTGTTTTAAAAGCTGCTTTAGATTTCTGACATGAGATTTAACTAGCGGTCATACAGACGTCTTCCTCCTCCATCCAGGTGATGTTAGAGCAGCAGATTTAAACATTTCTTCTTCTCAGGTTTCTACATGTTAACACACTGTGTGCTTCCTGAACTCAGACCTGATCAGACTGGTCCAGTTCTCTGCTGCTGGCTGGATTTAACAGATATGAGGTCTCCCTCTGAGACTCTTTCAGCCATAAACACTGAATCAAGGAGCTGGATGGAGCTCTACAGTAGATCATTTCACTGCTTTGTTTACTTAAAATCACACAGAAGAAATGTCTGACTTTACTGGACAGTAATGAAAGCATCACAGGTTTTTTCTAGACGATTACACACACTATTGTCCTCATCATGTCCAGTAAATAATGTCTCTGTAATGCTGCTGTATTCTGCTTCAGTGGCTTCTAAAGACACTTTGGCCTCATTTAAAGATGATGAATCCTGTTTTATTTACCAGCAAACGTGATGTTATGGTTCTCAGGGACAAAATATAGAAAACATTCAGGTTAATTTAAGTGGAACTTCAGTTTTCTGCTGTGTGTAGAAAAATATGATTATTGATTATTATCATGGGTTTTTAGTTAAGTCATTGTTTCCACCAACAGTACACAGTATTAAAGCTTTAAACCCAGACACACCAGCAGCTACAGTCCAGCAAACACAGTTTATCTTAGTAACTGAAAAGCTGTTTTACCTCCACAGCTGGTTACCGACTTTAACCAGAAGAGATGGATCTGGTAACTAACCTGTCGTCTCTTTTCTCAGGCTGAGAGATTGTTGGCTGCATCCTGTGCTTCTGCTGCGGTACGTATGATCATGTATGAAACACGCAATGTTCCTGTATTCTTACAGAACTCGTATCAGACGCCTCAGAGGAGAGTCAGTAAAGTTTAGATGAGTTCCTGTAAATTAGAGGATTAAACGTCTGTAGTGGAGCTGGACAGTTTTACCAGCTTTCAGTGATTGTAGGAACACAGACATGTCGGCCACCATCAGCTCATACAGTCTCGTGTTCATCTGCTCATGTTTGCAGTTCATAGTCACATTCATGTTTCTTCTTAAACTACAGGAATGAGCTATAAACATTTATAATTAGTCCAGCAGCTTGTAGAGAACCAAGCAGCTTCCACCACAGATGTTCATGTTTCACATGTAAACAGATGTTTCTCTGAGGATCCTGACATGTTCCTGGAAAGCTTTTAGTTCAGAAGATGTAGAACATCTACAGCTGTTATTTTACATCTGGACCATAAACACTTGGAGCCTCTGAGACGTGCAGCTGGTTAACATCCAGACCAGCAGACCTGGTCCTCTCAGACTGGATCCATGAACTGGAACATCCGTCGTCATTCAAGATGTTTCACAGCTGATCTGCTGCTGCTCTGCTTTCCTTCTGACCTCTGATCACTTCTGTATTGATCAGCAGCAGGACTGATGTCACCTTGTAGAAAGAGGACATGATATTTTTATCTTTGATCATGAAGCTTCCAGCCTCTGAATTGATCTTCTACCAGCAAGTTAAAGTCCAGAAAAGTCTGGATCAAAGCTTATCCTGTTCAGACCAGAGCAGAAGCAGTCAGCTGTGAGATCAGATGATCTTTTGATGGTTTCTGGCAGTGAACTAACTCCTCTGTTTCTCCTCTCAGACTCCGAGAGAACGGGTTTCAGGATTCCTGCGTGTCTGGTAAGTGTTTATAGTAGATGGAGGTTGAGTCCATCACATGACTGAATGTATGAGGGTTTCACATTTAAACCTTTTCATCCTGCTTAAGTTCAGTAAATATTGTTATTGATGAGAGCTGCTGACCAGGTGAGTTCCTACATACGTGTTAATAAAAACACATCTAGAAACATTAAACTGAAGTCAGACATGAGAGACGAGCTGTTCTACCTGTACATGGATCAGACCTGGTCCAGCAGCAGTGGGCGGAGTCCACCAGTATAAAGCCGACAGTTTCCAGTTGGAACTTCCTGTTAGGTCCCGTTTAATGGATTTAACGACCATAGCCAGAAACCAGCATGTGTTCATGTAATTATGACACTTTATTATGATCCGTGTGTTCCAGCTTCATCCTGGTTCCTACATTTAATAAATGAATCAGACCAATAAGCAGCTGCTGACTCTTCCTCTCAGACCACATCCAGGAGCTGAAACATGGATCATCATAATACAGAACACCTGCAGCTCTGATGTTTTCTCTCTGCTCATTTATGATGTGTGATGGTCAGTTTAAACTCTGTCATCAGTAACATGTAAACATGACGTCTCCATCTGAGTTAATCAGCTGTTGGATCAGGAGAGAGCAGGTGAGTCCTGTCAGCCAGAGGTGGGACTGGACCAGAACAGCTGGATTCTTCTGGTCTACAAACTGCAGCTGCTCTGTGGTGAACTTGTTTCCTGGTCTGCATGACATCAGAGAAAATTCAGATCTACCTAGACTAGAATCTGCAGTGATCACCTGTGTTTGGTTCTGGACTGATCTGGTTCATGTAGACCAGGACTACACAGTTTGGTCCTATGAGGGCAGCAGTCCTGCAGGTTTTAAAGTCTCCCTGCTCCAACACACCTGACTGAGTTGTTGTGTTGGGTCCATGTCAGTAGTCTGGTGTGTTGGAGCAGGAAACACTGAAAACCTGCAGGACTGCAGCCCTCGTAGGCCTGAACCAGCAGCCCTGATGTAATAAGTCAGAGGGTCTGAGTGGGTTCTACGTTTCATGATGCCATTTATTTTCACACAAACCGCTGGAAGTGGTGCTGCACAGAGATTTATTAAACTTGGTTTTTCTTTCAGCTTTCTCTTCATTTGAAGATCTTGGATGTAATTTTATATTTTATGTGTAAAGTGGATGATTGATCATCTGCAGCCTTCAGTCATTACAGACCTGTTACTAAACCCACAGCTTAATAAACCTAGATGGACTTAGTTTCATGTGGCCTTTCTCAAACTGAAACAAAGAATGAGAAATATGATTTTGCCAGATAATATATACAGAAAAAAGTGCAAAACAACTTTCAGAACATTTATATAAAGATGTTTGTTAGTATCCTGATGCTAGTGAACCAAAGCTGCCTTTAAAAAACTACCCATTCTGATCTTACTGCAAACAGTTTTACAGGAAAATTAGTGATTTTTTTAATAAGGAGACTTTGTTTTATATTTAAGATAGTTAAAGCGTCTCCAGATTAGATTGTGTTTCATTGAGTTGAGTTAAACAATGTCTAATCAATGTTTTCTGTGTCTTTCAGGTGTCCTGGTGTCCTCCACCTCTCTTCCCCTCCCCATCTACCTCTATCATTATTGGACGCTCTATCTTTCCTGTCACTCTAGTGCATATCTATCTAATTATTGGACTCTATCTTGTATCCCATCTATCCCTGCTCTATCTAGGGCAACAAGGCCCACCCTCTATCTTGTATCCCATCTATCCCTGCTCTATCTAGGGCAACAAGGCCCACCCTCTATCTTGTATCCCATCTATCCCTGCTCTATCTAGGGCAACAAGGCCCACCCTCTATCTTGTATCCCATCTATCCCTGCTCTATCTAGGGCAACAAGGCCCACCCTCTATCTTGTATCCCATCTATCCCTGATCTGTCTAGGGCAACAAGGCCCACCACACATGAAACCTGTTTTTGAACCTTTTTACAAGAATTGATTGTTTGGAGATTGATTACAAGAAACTTGATATCTTATCTTCTGTCTTATTGGACTCTATTTTTGGACTTTCTGATATTTGCATATAAACTCTCAGCAGTGTAGAATTCCTGGTGAGATCTATCTGTTCTGACCTGAGAGCATCTCCGCCCTCACGCTCTATCTCTCCGCTGTTCTGTCCTATCCTGCACCCTTGCACTTAGAATTGGAAACAACTAATTTAACTAGAAAGCATTGCTATACATCATATACATTCAGATCTGACAAACATTTAACATTCAGTGAACCAAAGAAAAAGAACATTATTTTAAATAATATTCTGTACAAATTTACTACATACACAGAAAATTTGGATTGACTTCAGAGATATTCCATACTTTATATCATTTTGTTCATTTGATAGAGATCAGCTGTACTTATTGATCTCCAAGTAACACATCTTTAATACAGCACTTAATACAGTAATTTATAGTTCACTGTTGAGACAAATCTACAAAAATCCTAATTGGATTATAGTAAAATCCAGAGCACTGTCATTTATCTCAGTTTGTTGCTGATCCTCATTCTGGACTAACTGAAGGTTTGTGAGCTGTAAGTATTTGTGCTGCACACAGTTAAAGTTTATTTGTGTTAAAATATATAAATAAAAGTAAAAGATAACCACTAGACGTTCCTGGAGTGTGTTTATTTCCAGAGAATCAGCTCCTGTGCAGCTGCCACTGAACTCACTGCAGGTTTGTTAAAGTCTTGCTATAAAAGACCACATCCAGCATTGGAGAAGCAGTCTGCTGTCTGTCCTGAGCTGAACTGACGAGGAGAGGAAGCCAGAGACCAGAAGCCATCTTCATCCCGCCACTGTCACTGCTGCTGCTGTGTTCCAGATTTGCGTCATAAAACTCGATATAAAACAGTCACAGATCTGACTAGAGCTTAGTGTCATATCTAAGACAGATTATTAAATTCATACAGTTCTATCTATTGGCAAAACTAAGAGTAGCATAACACCAAAGAAGTAATCTGGTGTAACATCTCACGTAATTGATCTCTATATATTTCTGGGTATTGAATCTTTGTAAAACCTAGTTATAAATTTAAATTGGCTCCTGAGAAATACAGAAAATCAGTATCTGATATTTTCTGTCTCCTAGTAACAGTTACTGGTTTACTTTAACAGATTCCAGCTTATTCATCTCATTCAGATTAGTTTTTCAAGATTTAAGGACTTCATAGATATTTTAAAGAACGTGGTTAATTTACAGTTTAAACAAATTTTTTGGAGTGTTCTTGCTTGACCACTTGCACTGATTACATTTCCCTTTAAGAGTTGGTTCATAACAGATTATTTTCAAGTGAAAACCCAGTTGATTATTCACACCTATAAACTCCGTACCGAAACTTTTAGTAGTTTTGGGTCAACTGATAAATACTAGCTGATTGTGTAGCCTAAACATTATATTTACTGGTATAATTTTTTAAATAAATACTGATAGAATCCTTTCAGTATATTGTTGTAAGTAGCACAACAGTTTGATAATAAAACCTGCATAAATTCTTGTCATCAAATATTAAATTTGTGCTTTTGAAGAGCATCAACAATGAGAAAGTCTCGTCAGAAGTCTCAAGCCCTGAAACGCAGATGGAAGGAGCAGAAAGAAGGAAAAGGTGAACAAGCAGGTATCACTTCTCAGAGCACCAACCAGGTAAACGTGTCTGTGCCATCCACTGAGAGATCTTCACCTGCAGCTCTGGTTTCTGATGGAAATGGTGGTATGAACAGATCACAAACTAATGTTCCCAGTGTATTACACAGTTCAACTACACAGCAGATAAACCGGGCACAACCACAGGTTTCTTATGCTGACATGGTAAAGAGAGGAAATCCCAGAAATAATACGCCTGTTGTAAAGTCTTCTAGTGCTCAGCAGATAAACAGCAGAGATCAGACCAGTTCCTCCACTTCAGCACCAGCTTCTGATGGTAAAACTGTCATGAATACTCCCCAGCATGATGCTTCTAAACACCAGGTAAACCAGAGTGTACCACCGGTATCTTATGCTGACGTTCTGAAGAGAGGACTTCATGCAGCTGGACCATCTCATGAACGCAGAATAAACGTGGAACCTCAACCATCTGTGACACGAGTGTGTGCTCCAAGGAGTCAGGATTCAGTCAGATATGGAGTTAAATCTAGAAACAAACAATGTGTAGCAAACAGTTTGATGTTTCTGTCGTTTCTCCATGAGGATGAAAACATTACCAGAGCAGATCTTCAACGTGTTTTGGATAAAGGTGATGGACTGTACCGACAGATCATACAGAGATTTCCTGGTAATGCCTATCTGGCAACTGACGAATTACCTGAACAAGTAAAAGCACGAAAGACTAAATACCACGTAGACCTGACTCAGCCATCTTATTATGGGAACTTTGGAGGTGTATGTGGTCTTCAGAGTCTTGAGACAGGACTGAACCGTTTGTCTTCAGATATACAGTATGCAGTGTTCATCATGGGCGGGTTATCGATTGCAGTCTTTCGAACTACTGATGGTCGTTTTGGCTTTTTTGACCCACATCGAAGAACCAAACATGGACTGCCAGTACCACCAGGAATTTACAACATTGGGAGCGCTATAATGCTGATATTCACACATCTGACTGACCTGATCAACCGGATCAAACTAATCTATAATAGATTTCACATGCCATTACATCGTGAATATGAGCTCAAGCCCCTGTCATTTTATATGGAAAACTCATCCAGCCTGGGAAATGCTGAACCAGACAGAGAAAACAGACCAACACCTGTTGATACACCAACTCTAGTGGATGAATCAGACATTTGTACAGCCACTGATCAGTCTGAGAACATTTACCCAGAAATGTCAGCTCACACTAATGCTGTTGAACAACACATGGAGGTCGGATCTTGTGCATCACAGGACTGTTTTTTAAAAGAATCAAACTTGACAGCTGAAGTATTAATCCCTACCACTGACATTTCTGCTGATGTAACAAATGTATCCAGTAAAAATACTTCTTCAGCACCAAGGAGACAATCTCCTGATATCAGTGTTGAACCAGAACAGAATGAAATCAGTTCATTTGCAGCATGTAACACCACTCAATGTGAAACAAATGTTTCTTCCCCAACAATAAATAGACCAGCTAAAGACCTTTCTGATGCTACGCTGCAACAAATCGCTTGTAAACTGTCCAAGTATAGTAAAAACGAAAGGTTAAAAATGAAAAGGAGATTATTAATGACAGAAAAACCAAAAAAACAAAAAGTTGATAAAAAACAGAAAGAGAGGCAGCTATATTCTTCTAATGAACTTTACAGAGCAAAGAAAAAATGTTCCTCTACCAAGAGATATCAAAACAACCCTAACGTTAGACAAAAGAAAACTCAGTACATAAGAAATCAGTACAAACACAACGCTGAATTTAGAGAGAAACAAAAATCATACATCAGAAATTCTTACAGACAAAATGCTGAATTTAGAGAGAAACAAAAATCATTCATCAGGAATTCTTACAGACAAAATGCTGAATTTAGGGAGAAACAAAGATCATTTATCAGGAATTCTTACAGACAAAATGCTGAATTTAGACAAAGACAGAAAGAATACAAGAATCAGTGTTACAGACAAAATGAGGTTTTTCGACACAAACAAAAAACGTATATCAGAAGTCGTTACAGACAAAGTGAAGTATTTCGAGACACTCAGAAAACCTATATTACTCAACGTTATGAAAATGACAGATTATTCAGACTCAGACACAAACAACTCATTCGAGACAGATACAATAACAACCATTCTTTCAGGATGATGCATAAGATCAGATGTGCTGTGAATGTAAAAAGGAAATATAGACGAATGAACAGACAAACTCACAATGTAGAAACTGAACCAGAGAACAGAATAAATCCCACTGTACAGCACAACCAAAGTGAGCCAGAGAACAGTTTAATCAATGAAGCAATATCTGTCTTCAGATCAAACATAAAAGCAGGTCCCACCTTTGTTTGTTCTTCATGTGAAAAAGCATCTTTTCCCAATCAAGTTAAACTCTGCAAAAGATCAAATTATAAGAAAAATCCAGATGTAGTTGCACAGTGCCTGACAGGAAAGTACGTACATGTTTGTGATGAATCCTGTATAAATGAGCAGTGCTCTGTGCCCGATGAGAGAAAGAAAGAGTGGGTTTGTCACACATGCCATGAACATCTTAAAAAAGGGAACATGCCAAGACTTTCTGCAGCAAATAACCTTCAACTCCATGAGATTCCACCTGAACTGTGTGATCTAAACATCTTGGAGAGACATCTGATAGCAAAGTGCATACCGTTTGCTAAGATCATTCCTCTACCTAAAGGCAGACAAAGACTCATACGTGGAAATGTGGTTTGTGTTCCCTCAGAGGTCAATGAGACAATTAACATGTTGCCTAGACTACGGTCCGAGTCTCAAGTTTTACGAGTAAAGCTGAAAAGACGTCTGTCTTATAAAGGCCACCAGCTGTTTCAGTCTGTCACCTGGTCTAACCTTGTTCAAGCACTTCTCAAACTGAAGCAGGTCCATCCCCAGTATCAGGATATTACTATCCGAGACGAAGCTGAACTCTGTGATCCAACACTTCCTGATGCAGACGATGATGATGATGATGATGATGATGTAAGCATGGGAGAGGATGACTATGATGAAGCTGATTTAATGGAGATTGACATGATTGAGAAAGATGCACTGTGTGATGCAGAAAATGAGCCTGAAAGTGATCAGGACATGCAGAGTGACACTGAACAGGAACACAGAGATGATGCAGAACCAGATGATCTACCAAATGGAGGTTTTGCTATAGAATCGTGTCTTCAGCCTGTTGATATATCAGATGAGATTCTCGGTTACACCGATAGCATCTACTGTGTTGCTCCAGCAGAAAGAAATGATCCAGTCAGCTTTTTTAAAACACCAAAACTTGAAGCCATAGCGTTTCCCTGCCAATTTCCTACTGGTCAGAACACCATAGATGAAGCTCGAGAAACATATGTCACACCTAGTGGATATTTCAAGTCCAGACTTTTCCACATTGATGAGCGGTTTGCTAGAGATCCTAATTATCTGTTCTTTGCACAGTTTGTCACTGAAATTCACTTGGCCAATTCCAGCATGATGGTACAGTTGAGAAAAGGAAAGACTAAAACCAGAGATGGAAGAGAAATAACCTCAGCCATGTTACAGGACAGAACAGAAGTTCAGAAGCTGGTGAGAAATAAAGATGCAGTCAGATTCATGACAGCACTAAGAGGAACCCCCGCATACTGGGAAAGAACCTCCAAAGATCTCTTTGCCATGATCAGACAGTTGGGAACTCCTACGTTCTTTCTGACTTTTTCTGCTGCTGAATTCAGATGGCCTGAAGTGATAACAGCTATAAAGAGACAGCAAGGTGAACACGTAGATTTTGAAGCTCTAAACTGGTCAGAAAAAAGTGAAATTCTCAGATCCAACCCTGTCACATCCATGCGTATGTTTGATAAGCGCATTGAAGCACTGTTCAGAGACCTGCTTCTATCTCCTTCACAACCTCTGGGAGAAATTATCGATTTTTTCTACAGACTAGAGTTCCAACACAGAGGAAGTCCACATATACATGGTCTCGTCTGGGTAAAGGATGCTGTAGAACTTGATGTGAATGACGATCAAAGTATCTGTGATTTCATTGATAAATACATCTCAGCCCAACTGCCTAACCCAGACACACAACCTGAACTGTACAGAAAAGTGAGTGAGCTCCAGAAACACAGTAGGAACCACACAAGAACCTGTTTCAAGAGTGTAAACTCTGGTTGTCGGTTTGGTTTTCCAAAGCCGCCCTGCAGAAAAACCATGATTGTGAGACCTGATGAAGAAGGAGACATTAACGCTGCCAAAGAGAAACTGAAGCCTCTCATGGACCTGCTTAATGAACCTGAAATTGCTTCCTTGACTTTACAACAGATCCTGGTTCGTTGCAACCTGACGCTGCAAGAATATGAAGGATGTCTTCATTTGATGAACAAAAAGATTGCCGTCCACCTGAAACGTGATCCCAAAGACTGCTGGATTAATGGTTACAACCCACATCTGCTGAAAGCTTGGGATGCTAACATTGACGTTTCATATATTGTCAATGCTTATTCCTGTGTGGAGTATCTCTGTAAATATATTACAAAACAGGAGACAAATCTTTCAAACTACTTGACAGATATGTTACAGAACGCAGACAGAGATCATGTCAATGAGTGTGATGAGATGCGAGCCGTCATGCAAGCTTACTCAAAGAAAAGAGAAGTCAGTGCTCAGGAGTGTGTGACTCGTGCATGTGGAATAAAAATGAAAAAGTCTTCACGAAGCACAATTTTTGTTCCCACAGAAGAAAACTGCTGTAAAATGAGTCGTTCTATAGCATTCTTGGAGGAACTGCCACCAGAATCTTGTGACGTCTGGATGACAAGTTTGAATGACAAGTACAAAGCCAGACCAGAGAGACCAGAGTATGAGGAGATGTGCTTGGCTGATTTTGCTGCTAACTGCAGATTTGTCAATAGTGAAAATGCTAAAAAGGACGATGTCTTTCCACTGCTCAATGGACTAGGATATGTTCAACAGCGTAAAAATGATAAACCTGCTATTATCAGATATTACCACTGTTCAAAGGAAAAGCATCCTGAAGAATTTCATGAGAGATTACTGAGACTGTACCTTCCTCACAGATCAGAGCAGGAACTAAAGAGAAACTTTCCTACATATCAGTCTTTCTACTCTTCTGGATGGGTCGTGCTACCCGGATCAAACCATTCTGTCTATGTGAAGAACATTGTCAAACACAACAGAGACAAGTACGAGAAACACAGTGAGGCCATTGAAGAAGCACTGGAGGAGTTTGAGGAGAACAGAAACGTTGTGATTGATGAATGGTGTAATCTCGCTCCAGAATCTGAAGTTGTGAGGTTGGATTGTGATGAAGACCTGCTGGTAAGAGAGCTAATCAATGAAAATGAGCAGGAAAATGTTCCTGACCTTTGTCCTCAGTCTGATGCTGCAACAGAACTCAGTGCAATCAGACAAGCCCCTGCCATTGATCCAAATGTTCTCAGACAAATGTATCAGAACCTGAACCAGAAGCAGGCCTGTGTGTTCTACGCAATCAGAGACTGGTGCATGAAACGTGTCTGTTCTGTCAATCAAGAGCCATTTTTCTTCTATGTAAACGGTGGTGCAGGAACAGGAAAGTCTCATCTTATCAAATGTATTCACTCAGAAGCATCAAAGATACTGAGCAGACTGCCGAGACATGCAGAGGAAGCCGACATATCGAGCCCTACTGTTTTTCTCACTGCATTTACGGGAACTGCAGCTTTCGGGATTGGTGGAACAACATTGCATTCTCTCCTTCGCTTGCCTCGCAGTTTAAAACCTCCCATTCAAGGACTTGGCAATAAACTGGATGAAGTCAGAGCTGAACTGTACAATGCTGAGATCATTATCATTGATGAGATTTCTATGGTTTCCAAGCAGCTTTTCGCCTATGTGGATGCCAGACTGAAACAGATCAAGGGTAATAACAGACCTTTTGGAGGAATGTCAGTCCTAGCTGTTGGAGATTTTTATCAGCTGCCACCAGTACGACAGTCTAAACCTCTCTGTGTGCACGACCCATCTGAGATTGACCTATGGCAGGAACATTTTCAGATGATCACCCTGACTGAGATCATGCGTCAGAAAGATGATGTTGCCTTTGCAGAAATGCTGAACAGGATTCGAGTGAAGGAGAAAGATGAGGAACTGTCTGAGTCTGACAGAGAATTGCTGACACAAGCCATCACTAAACCAGAACTTTGTTCCACCGATGTTCTGCACATTTTCCCCACAAATAAGTTGGTTGAAGATCACAACTCAGCAACGCTGTCTCGGTTATTTTCTGACATCATCACTATTGATGCAGACGACTTCCAGAAAGATTCTCGATCAGAAAGAATGACACGGCAAGACAAACCCAGCAAAGGAGGACGCAATGATTTACCTGACACCTTGAAACTTGCGGATGGAGCTCGTGTCATGCTCACCAGAAACATCGACATACAGAAAGGATTGGTGAATGGTGCCTTTGGTACTCTGATGAAGGTGATTACTTCTGAGACGAATCAACGCATCACAAAGCTTGGGCTGAGAATGGACAGTCAAACAGCTGGAAGACGTAGTGGACCTGCAGGATCTGACGATCTGGTTTACGTGGAGAGAGCAGAGGATACTGTGAAACAGAAAGGAGTGGTACGTAGACAGTTCCCCGTAAAGCTGGCCTTTTCTTGTACCGTGCATAAAACTCAAGGCTTAACGACACATGCAGCTGTAGTTTCCTTGAAGAAGATCTTTGAAGCAGGCATGGCTTATGTGGCTCTAAGCAGGGTGACTTCTCTCAGCGGACTCTATCTGTTGGACTTGGATGAGAAGAAAATCTACGCCAACCCTGAAGTTACTGCAGCCATCCAGACCATGAGACAAGCCAGTGTGGATGACATGATGCCTCTTCTTCCTCTGAGAGAAACCGTAAGCAGGCCTGACACTCTGACCGTCGTCCATCACAACACAGAGGGACTGCCATCTCACATCGATGACATCAAGAGACATCATGAACTGTGTCTGGCCGATGTACTGTGTCTAACCGAATCTCACCTGCAGGGCTCCTTTGTTGCAGACACTCTTCAGCTGGATGGATTCACCTTGTACAAGCGTAACAGACACGTGTCGTACACAAACCTTCCGCAGATGGCCAGCAGATGTGGCGGTGGAGTTGCTGTTTATGTGCGAAACCACATTCAGGTGCATGAGAAACAGTATTTGCATAATGTGACTGATCTTGAGTTTGTAGTTCTGAAGGTTGAGGCTCCAGTCCAGGCACTGATCGCAGCGGTGTACAGACCCCCCAGCTACAGTTTGAGGCGCTTCCTGGAAAACATGGTAAGCCTTCTGGATGCACTGGAGATGATGGACTGTCACCCTGTAATTGTTTGCGGCGACTTCAATGAGAATCAGGTACCCACTTCTCCCAAGCCCATTTTGGACCTGTTCCAGTCTAAAGGTTATACACAGCTGATCACATCTGCCACCACAGACAAGAACACACTCCTCGATCTGGTTTTCATTTCCCAGCCACAGCAGATTCTCCATTCTGGTGTCATGAGGACATACTGGAGCTACCATAACCCCGTGTTCTGCATCGTTTCCACCAGTGAACCATGAACATGTCTGGTGAGTTTTAAAGACGACGTTCATTTGAAAAACACTTTACTTTGTATTTTGGTGTACAGATCAGTGAAAAGTGTGCAAAAATTTAATAAATCATGAATACAGAGAAATCATGGTACAGAGAAATTATGGAAACAGAAATAATAGTACAGAATATTTATGGAAACAGAAATAATGGTACAGAATTTTGATGGATAGAGAATTAATGGTACAGAACTTTTATGGATAGAGAATTAATGGTAGAAAATAATTATGGAAATAGATTTTTGGCCTGTGCATTTACCTGGGTGGGTTGGGTTTGGGTTGGTAAATGCACAGGCCAAACATGGTAAGCCTTCTGGATGCAGAAGAATTCCCATGCAGTGCAGCGGCTGGTTTTGTACAAACCAGCCGCTGCACCTCATGGTAAGCAGCTGTACTGCAGCAACTGCAGCACAGTTGCTGGTTTTGCATATACCAGCAACTGTTTGCAGCATCCAGAAGGCTTACCATGCAGTACAGCTGCTGGTTTGTATACATCCAGCAGCTGGACTAAAGCTGTTCAAAATAACTACATCAACACACCAGAAAGCATGAGCTTTCTGGTGTATTGATATACCAGCTGATACCCACAGGGTGCAGGGCATGGTGGGTTGGGGGTGGGGTGGGCAGTCAAAGGAACCATCACTGATTTATTCAGCTATTCACAGTTTCACTGCACTATCTGTGTGTACTTAGAGCTGAATGGCCAAATCTTTGACACGAGGATGCTTTACCGGCAGAAAAGATGTTTTTCTTTAGAAGTTTCTTTTTTAGACGTGTGTACTCCAGACAGGAGACATGTTCTCCTGTGTCCTCTGTGACAACTTCATCCAGCACAACCATCTGCAGAAGATCTACACCATCACACTTCTACATCATCTTCATGAACTATTGGTGCAAACAAGAGACACCACTGCTGGACCACACAGAGAAGTCTTCTACATGCTGCCATCCCAGTCTTTCTTCAAGTAGGTGATGAAATGTCACCTGTGAAGCTTCACCTGACCACCTGGCTGGGCCTAAGAGAGATTATTGACATCATGCTGCCATGCTGCACACCAACAACAGAGGAAGCAAGACTTCACGGGACTAAGAGACTCCTCCTCCTCCTGCCAGTGACCTGGGTTCCTCACAGTAAAAGAAAAGGTAATGAAATTATTCATTATTAATATTGTAATTAATATATATTCATCCATGTTGCAGATTACAGCATCTAAAGAACATTTGCTTTCTGTTTATCAGCTCTTCCTCTGCTGTGAGTCTTTCTTTTCACCATCGATCCTCATCAGAATACTGTCATCAACACTCCCAAAGCATCTGGGTGTGAAACTGCACTGGCCAGGAGAAAACTGGACCTGCAGCACATTTAAGGTATTTCATTATCATGTGTTATGCAGGCTTTCAGCTGGTGGTCTTAAAAAAATTGAGTTAATAACAAAATGTGTTTATCCATTTCTTTTCCTCAGGACCAGTTCCATGTTCATGCCTGCACGACACCATCAAAGAGTAACCTGTGCTGACTCTTGAGTCAGAGACCAGCCATGTTGCTGCAGGGAAACGTTGCTGAGGACCAGTCAACATTTCTGGACTAACTTCCTCTTATCTGTGTAGCAAAAGGCCTTCTCAGTAAGACTCAACCTTCCTGTGTGCAGCAGAGACTGCACTGGTCCATGGAGGCAGCAGATGATCAGCCTCTGGAAAAGGAAACCATCCCATGGTGATCACACCGTACATCTCCACTGTGACAACATTTTCTCAGACTCTCTGGTCTGCACCAACACACAACAGAACTGAACTCAGCTTACACCATCCATCTTTGTAAAGACTATATTTTATAGTACAGTTTCATATTATTTATAGTTAAATAATTAGTTTTGCAGTGATAACAGTAATGAAAGAATCACAATAACTGACAATTATAATAAAAAAATTATTTGAAAAAACAAATTTTTAATATAAATTATAGGTTCATAATTGCCAAGTGAATTCTATTAAATTAAAAATAGATTATTTCCCTGATAATAAATTATAATGTTGTAAAGGTTTTAGCTTTCTCTTTTCTGTTAGCTTTCTCTTTGGTTCCTTTGACTGCCCACCCACCCGAAGACACTCTGTTTATCTTCAGAGTGTGTTGGGGTGTGAACAATTGTCCATATTCCATATAATCATATGGAATATATAATATGTATATATTTACATAAATGTGTCTGTATGGGTATGTGTATATACATATTTACAGTATTTTGTGTCAGTTGCTATTATTGTATATTATAAGAATAACAGATATGTTTATAATTATCATTAGAAATGATTATTACAGTACAGTAATTATACTGATTATTTATAGAAAGCATCCAGCGGGACTCACACATACATATGTTAATCTTTGGATGCTGACTGTGCCTAATATTTAGGCCTTAACAATAATAAATTGCCTAAGTGAAATAGGACATTGCAATGCCATTTCAAAACTTGGCATTTTCCACCATAAAGACTGCAAATGCAGCTAACAGCAGGTCCACAATTCAGTTAACAACCACAGCATCACAGTGTTGAAGCTGAAGAGACGGCCAAGCTAGCAAAGCCTGGAACATGTTTGTGTGAGTCCTGCTCAAGTGTGTGGTATCTGCTGGTATGTAGGTAGAAAACACATATATACACTTAACCTGGACTAATATAGACCCCAGTTAGAGACAAACATCATATAAAGAATATAATGTGACCAAATATATTGACAATGATCCTCAGGGTGTTCAAAGTAGTTCTGAAATGCCCACAACTAATGAGGAGGTCACACAGGCCACATCCAGAGATGTGAGTCTTCCTGTAGTTTTACGTTCAACCTGGGGTAATTCTGGTTATATGTACATAAATTACGCTTTTAATATGATTATCTGGAGTGGGGCTGGGTCTATGAAAGACTGTGTGTACCCACATCGAAGCACAAAAGAAAAGTCTGATGGGATGTGGCTCCACATATCCATTTAAACTGTGATATGTATTTTTTTAATTACTATTAATGCCCAACAAAGGGTGATGTTTGTTTGAGTGTGTGCTATTAATAGCTTTTTGATTTTCAAATGTATTATTCTATATAATTGCTGGCATTTAATATGATTACGTTTATCAAACAAAGCCAGTGCTTTCTGTAGGGTGGAGAATTCTCTTTTTTTTGTTGTTGTTTTTTTGTTTGTTTGTTTTGTTTAGTTAGATTCTCCTAATATTTTATTTACATTTTTTAATATATCTGTTAAACTGTATTGTACTTGTGAATGTTTCAGTCATAATGTTAATATAAATTATATTTGCTTTGGATATTGCCACATTTTCTTGGAGAAAATGTTTTAAATCTGTGCTGTCATTGCAGATATTCTCCTTTCTTTGTTAAAATGGCTATTTTTTTCTAATAGTGATATTACTTTTATGTGTCATATTTATTCAATCTGAAATGTTATCAAACTCTGGTTAATCTATTTGTCTAATTTGTTCCATTGTTATAAAATTAATTTCTGCCACATTTATTTTTTAAATTGTCATTCATGTTACTACATTTACAGATTATTAAGTTTCAATGTAATCTATGGCTTCCTTGATTAAAAATGTCTAACTTCTACTTATACAAACACCACAGATCTGTTTTGTAGAAAGAATAATAAAAATGCACATTTTGAATATTGTCAGACTGAGTTTGAGATTATTCTCCTATTGAATTAAACTTAATTACTATTTATGCTAAGACTTCAGCAGAAGGTTTCAAGTTTTGAACTTTAAAGACTAACAGTGTTAACTTCAGCTGCATAAATACTTTGTCAACCAGCAGATTTCACCTGTCTTCAAACCTCTTCAACTATATTAAGCACATTTAAGTTAAACTTTCCATCATTTCATCACATTTTCTCACCAGTGTCAGCTTTTCTTTTGCTTTTTAAAATCATTTATTCCACTTTTCACCACTTCAGACCCTTAAAACTGAGAATCATATAGTTCAAGTATAACTTCATTTGAAATATATCAAAACAATCTTTAACAACCACATTTCAAGCACTCTGTCTGTCCGATCTGTTGTTTCCTTCAGCACCATGGACAGGAAAATTATTAGTCTGTTGTGGGTGTCCACACACCTCCTGACAGCACCACGGACAGCAGCACAGTTTGCGCTTCAACCTTTCACCCTTTCAGCACCTTTTAACTCCAGTTTGAGCTTTAAATCCTTCAACTTTTCACTTCAGCTTAATAAATATTTCTTCAACAAAGACATTTCAGCCTTTTTTAACCATCTTCAGCCATTTTTCAGCATTTTATTTCAATCATTCAGCATGACAGCATTCACACTTGCTGTTATGCAATAACAGCTTTTTCTAGTTGTGTGAATGCTTTTAAGCATTCACACTATAGTTTTCCTGTTTTTCTTTATTGTGTGAATGCTGTTAAGCATTCACACTATAGTTTTCCTGTTTTTCTTTATTATTCTTATTATTATTATTATTATTCTTCCGCTGTTTTTAGTCGTTCCACATCTTGAGCTAGCTTCAGCCGATTTCAACAATTTTGGTATCAAAACGTTCAGCTCGTTCAGGAGATTCCTGCTTCTATTCAACTTTTTGATATCTGTTCAACTTTTCAAATTATTGATCAATTTATTGATCTTCAGCTCCCATTGAAATCAATAGGATTTCAGCACTTCAGCCTTCAACTCCTTCAAAACTTTCAGCTCTTTCAGCTCTTAGAACTTCAGCATACTTTCAGCTAGAAACACCATTCAAACTTTAAACAACTCACAAGGGATTGGGCTATAAAACTTCTATTCAACTTTTTGATATCTTTTAGCATTATTGATTTATGGCAGTTTCAAAACCAATAACTTTTAGAATGTTCATTCCACTCTCTCCCACTCTAGCCCTCACTCTAACCTTTCAGCCTGTTCCACTACTCCAAACAAATTCTCATAACTCCCACAACTTTCATCGTAGAGACATAAATTATACATCAAAACGGAGGAATTTAAGTTGGCTTCGAGCAGAACCAAGAATGACAGAGCTGGGATTTACAGATCTCGAGCTATGCCTCTCCAAGCGAGGAAAAGTCTACTTTTGCTCCCATAGACTTCCATTCAAATCTGGATTCTAAGAGGAAAATGCATTTCTCATGTGTTTTTAACTTGTCACCATTTAAATTCTGTTCACATTACAGTAAAATAAACCACATCCCTGCGTTCCCCAGACCCTCCTGGCGCTCACGGTGTAAAAATTATTTGGATAACTCTTATAGTTTTCTTTTAATGAACAGTTGTTCAGGAGGTGCGCAAAGTGATTGGAACAGTGCAGCTCTGCTCTCTGCTTGTCAGCTAAGTGAGGGGCCGTTGTCATGACGACTCACTGACTGCTCTCAGCTGTGAGCAGCCAGCTGACCTTTCACCTAATTCATTCAGTTTTATTGATCCAGATCATGGACTTCTCATCTAGTTTTGGCCTCCTATTGAGTCCAGGCATGTCCCTCTGTCCTCTTCTCCTGTCTCCTCCTTGTCCTTCACATTACAACAGGCCACATGTCCTCCTCTATCTCTCCTCCTCTGTCTGTCCTCTCATCATGTCCTTTGCTGCTCACTTACAGGATGGACTGTGGTTCAGCTGCCAATTCACCTCTTTTTCAGCTCTTTCTGCCTTTTACAATCATTACTTCTACATTCAACCAGTTCAGCACCTTTAACATTCACTTTCAGCTTTAAATCCTTTAACTGTTGACTTCAGCTTCATGATTACTTCAGCTGGTGCTTCAGCAAGCAGACTTCAGCCATTTTCAGCAATGTTGAACTACCTTAAGCACATTTTACTTCAACTTTCCACCATTTTAACTACATTTAAACAACTATTGACTTCAGCTTCATATATACCTCTTCAACAACCATAATTCAGCCCTTTTCAGCCATGTTGAACTGTCTTAAGCACATTTCAGTTCAGCTTTCCACCTTTTAAACTACATTTAAACACCTGCTTGTGCTTTAAATCCTTCAAACTATTGACTTAAGCTTCATATATACTGCTTCAACAACCATAATTCAGCCCTTTTCAGCCATGTTGAACTATCTTAAGCACATTTCAGTTCAGCTTTCCACCATTTTAACTACATTTAAACACCTGCTTGTGCTTTAAATCCTTCCAACTATTGACTTAAGCTTCATATATACTGCTTCAACAACCATAATTCAGCCCTTTTCAGCCATCTTCAGCAATCTTAAGCACATTTCAGTTCAGCTTTCCACCTTTTAAACTACATTTAAACACCTGCTTGTGCTTTAAATCCTTCAAACTATTGACTTAAGCTTCATATATACTGCTTCAACAACCATAATTCAGCCCTTTTCAGCCATGTTGAACTATCTTAAGCACATTTCAGTTCAGCTTTCCACCATTTTAACTACATTTAAACACCTGCTTGTGCTTTAAATCCTTCCAACTATTGACTTAAGCTTCATATATACTGCTTCAACAACCATAATTCAGCCCTTTTCAGCCATCTTCAGCAATCTTAAGCACATTTCAGTTCAGCTTTCCACCATTTTAAAAGTACACATTTAAATACCTGTTTGAGCTTAAAATTGCTTTTTCAAATGTATTGAAAAGAGTGACAATTGGGTGAGGAATGGTTTATAACTTCATTTGAAATATATCAAAACAATCTTTAACAACCACATTTCAAGCACTCTGTCTGTCCGATCTGTTGTTTCCTTCAGCACCATGGACAGGAAAATTATTAGTCTGTTGTGGGTGTCCACACACCTCCTGACAGCACCACGGACAGCAGCACAGTTTGCGCTTCAACCTTTCACCCTTTCAGCACCTTTAAAGTCCAGTTTGAGCTTTACATCCTTCAACTTCTCACTTCAGCTTAATAAATACTTTTCAAAAGTCCCATTTCAGCTATCTTTCACTATCTCCAGCCATCTTTTCAGCATTTTAGTTTTTTCCAATTACTTCACCTTCATGATTACTTCAGCTGATGCTTTAGCAAGCAGACTTCAGCCAGTTACAGCCATGTTTGACTATCATAAGCACATTTCAGTTCAGCTTTACACCATTTTAACTACATTTAAACACCAATTTGTGCTTTAAATTGTTAAACTCTTCATTTCAGCTTTATATTTCTTCAACAACCATATTTCAGCCCTTTTCAGCCATCTTCAGCCATCTTCAGCAATCATTTCACTTCAACCTTTCACCCTTTCAGCACCTTTTAACTCCAGTTTGAGCTTTAAATCCTTCAACTTTTCACTTCAGCTTAATAAATATTTCTTCAACAAAAACATTTCAGCCTTTTTTAACCATCTTCAGCCATTTTTCAGCATTTTATTTCAATCATTCAGCATGACAGCATTCACACATGCTGTTATGCAATAACAGCTTTTTCTAGTTATTATTATTATTATTCTTCCGCTGTTTTTAGTCGTTCCACATCTTGAGCTAGCTTCAGCCGATTTCAACAATTTTGGTATCAAAACGTTCAGCTCGTTCAGGAGATTCCTGCTTCTATTCAACTTTTTGATATCTGTTCAACTTTTCAAATTATTGATCAATTTATTGATCTTCAGCTCCCATTGAAATCAATAGGATTTCAGCACTTCAGCCTTCAACTCCTTCAAAACTTTCAGCTCTTTCAGCTCTTAGAACTTCAGCATACTTTCAGCTAGAAACACCATTCAAACTTTAAACAACTCACAAGGGATTGGGCTATAAAACTTCTATTCAACTTTTTGATATCTTTTAGCATTATTGATTTATGGCAGTTTCAAAACCAATAACTTTTAGAATGTTCATTCCACTCTCTCCCACTCTAGCCCTCACTCTAACCTTTCAGCCTGTTCCACTACTCCAAACAAATTCTCATAACTCCCACAACTTTCATCGTAGAGACATAAATTATACATCAAAACGGAGGAATTTAAGTTGGCTTCGAGCAGAACCAAGAATGACAGAGCTGGGATTTACAGATCTCGAGCTATGCCTCTCCAAGCGAGGAAAAGTCTACTTTTGCTCCCATAGACTTCCATTCAAATCTGGATTCTAAGAGGAAAATGCATTTCTCATGTGTTTTTAACTTGTCACCATTTAAATTCTGTTCACATTACAGTAAAATAAACCACATCCCTGCGTTCCCCAGACCCTCCTGGCACTCACGGTGAAAAAATTATTTGGATAACTCTTAGAGTTTTCTTTTAATGAACAGTTGTTCGGGAGGTGCACAAAGTGATTGGAACAGTGCAGCTCTGCTCTCTGCTTGTCAGTTAAGTGAGGGGCCGTCGTCATGACAACTCACTGACTGCTCTCAGCTGTGAACAGCACGCTAACCTTTGACCTAATTCATTCAGCTTTATTGATCCAGATCATGGACTTCTCACCTGGTTTTGGCCTCCTATTCAGTCCAGGCATGTCCCTCTGTCCTCTTCTCCTGTCTCTTCCTTGTCCTTCTCATTACAACAGGCCACATGTCCTCCTCTATCTCTCCTCCTCTGTCTGTCCTCTCATCATGTCCTTTGCTGCTCAGTTACATGATGGACTGTGTTTCAGCTGCCAATTCAACTCTGGTTCAGCTCTTTCTGCCTTTTACAATGATTTATTCTACATTAAACCAGTTCAGCATCTTTAACATTCACTTTCAGCTTTAAATCCTTTAACTATTGACTTCAGCTACATGATTACTTCAGCTGGTGCTTCAGCAAGGAGACTTCAGCCATTTCAGCCATGTTGAACTATCTTAAGCACATTTCAGTTCAACTTTCCACCATTTAAACTACATTTAAACACCAGTTTGAGCTTTAATTCCTTCCAACTATTGACTTAAGCTTCATATACACTTCTTCAACAACCATATTTCAGCCCTTTTCAGCCATCTTCAGCAATCTTAAGCACATTTCAGGTCAACCTTTCAACCTTTCAGCACCTTTTCACTCCACTTTGAGCTTTAGGTCCTTCAACTTTTCACTTCAGCTTAATAAATCCTTCTTCAACAAAGACATTTCAGCCTTTTTCAACCATCTTCAGCCACTTTTCAGCATTTTATTCCAATCATTCAGCATGACAGCATTCACACATGCTGTTATGCTAATAACAGCTGTTTCTAGTTGTGTGAATGCTGTTAAGCATTCACACTATAGTTTTCCTGTTTTTCTTTATTATTCTTTTTATTATTATTATTCTTCCGCCGTTTTTCGTCGTTCAAAATCTTGAGCTAGCTTCAGCCGATTTCAACAATTTTGGTATCAAAACGTTCAGCTCGTTCAGGAGATTCCTGCTTCTATTCAACTTTTTGATATCTGTTCAACTTTTCAAATTATTGATCAATTTATTGCTCTTTAGCTCCCATTGAAATGAATGGCATTTCAGCTCTTCAGCCTTCACCTCCTTCAAAAACTTTCAGCTCTTTCAGCTCTTAGAACTTCAGCATACTTTCAGCTAGAGACACCATTCAAACTTTAAACAACTCACAAGGGATTGGGCTATTAAACTTCTATTCAACTTTTTGATATCTTTTAGCGTTATTGATTTATGGCAGTTTAAAAATCGATAACTTTTAGAATGTTCACTCCACTCTCTCCCACTCTAGCTCTCACTCTAACCTTTCAGCATATTCCACTACTCCAAACAAATTCTTATCACTCCCACAATTTTCATCGTAGAGAAATAAATTATACATCAAAATGGAGGAATTTTTGTTGGCTTCGAATAGAACCAAGAATGACAGAGCTGGGATTTACAGAGTTTTAGCTATGCCTCTCCAAGCGAGGAAAAGTCCACTTTTGCTCCCATAGACTTCCATTCAAATCGGGATTCTAAGAGGAAAATGCATTTCTCATGTGTTTTTAACTCGTCACCATTTAAATTCTGTTCACATTACAGTAAAATAAACCACATCCCTGCGTTCCCCAGACCCTCCTGGCACTCACGGTGAAAAAATTATCTGTATAACTCTTATAATTTTCTTTTAATGAACAGTTGTTTGGGAGGTGCGCAGAGTGATTGGAACGGTGCAGTTCTGCTTGTCAGTTAAGTGAGGGGCTGTTGTCATGACGACTCACTGAGTGCTCTCAGCTGTTAGGAGCCAGCTGACCTTTGACCCAATTCATTCAGCTTTATTGATCCAGATTAAGGACTTCTCACCTGGTTTTGGCCTCCTATTGAGTCCAGGTATGTCTCTCTGTCCTCTTCTGCTGTCTCCTCCTTGTCCTTCTCATTACAGCAGGCCACATGTCCTCCCCCATCTCTCCTCTGTCTGTCCTCTCATCATGTCCTTTGCTGCTCACTTACATGATGGACTGTGGTTCAGCTGCCAATTCAACTCTGGTTCAGCTCTTTCTGCCTTTTACAATGACTTCTTCTGCATTCAACCGGTTCAGCACCTTTAATATTCTGTTTGAACTTTAAATACTTTAACTTTTGACTTCAGCTTCATGATTACTTCAGCTGATGCTTCAACACCCAGACTTCATCCATTTTCAGCCTTGTTGAACTATCTTAAGCACATTTCACTTCAGCTTTCTACCATTTAAACTACATTTAAACACCAGTTTGAGCTTTAATTCCTTCCAACTATTGACTTAAGCTTCATATACACTTCTTCAACAACCATATTTCAGCCCTTTTCAGCCATCTTCAGTAATCTTAAGCACATTTCAGGTCAACCTTTCAGCCTTTCAGCACCTTTTCACTCCACTTTGAGCTTTAGGTCCTTCAACTTTTCACTTCAGCTTAATAAATCCTTCTTCAACAAAGACATTTCAGCCTTTTTCAACCATCTTCAGCCACTTTTCAGCATTTTATTTCAATCATTCAGCATGACAGCATTCACACATGCTGTTATGCAATAACAGCTTTTTCTAGTTGTGTGAATGCTTTCAAGCATTCACACTATAGTTTTCCTGTTTTTATTTATTATCGTTAATTTATTATTCTTCCGCCGTTTTTTGGCACGTTATAACTTGAGCTAGCTTCAGCCGATTTCAACAATTTTGGTATCAAAACGTTCAGCTCGTTCAGGAGATGTCTGCTTCTATTCAAATTTTTGATATCTGTTCAACTTTTCAAGTTATTGATCATTTATTGATATTCAGCTCCCATTGAAATGAATGGCATTTCAGCTCTTCAGCCTTCAACTCCTTCAAAACTTTCACCTCTTTCAGCTCTTATAACTTCAGCATACTTTCAGCTAGAAACACCATTCAAACTTTAAACAACTCACAAGGGATTGGGCTATTAAACTTCTATTCAACTTTTTGATATCTTTTATCGTTATTGATTTATGGCAGTTTAAAAATCAATAACTTTTAGAATGTTCACTCCACTCTCTCCCACTCTAGCTCTCACTCTAACCTTTCAGCCTGTTCCACTACTCCAAACAAATTCTCATAACTCCTACAAGTTTCGTCGTAGAAACATAAATTATACATCAAAACGGAGGAATTTTAGTTGGCTTCGAATAGAACCAAGAATGACAGAGCTGGGATTTACAGATTTTTAGCTATGCCTCTCCAAGCGAGGAAAAGTCCACTTTTGCTCCCATAGACTTCCATTCAAATCGGGATTCTAAGAGGAAAATGCATTTCCCCTGTGTTTTTAACTCGTCGCCATTTAAATTCTGTTCACATTACAGTAAAATAAACCACATCGCTGCGTTCCCCAGACCCTCCTGGCGCTCACGGTGTAAAAATTATTTGGATAACTCTTATAGTTTTCTTTTAATGAACAGTTGTTCAGGAGGTGCGCAGAGTGATTGGAACAGTGCAGCTCTGCCCTCTGCTTGTCAGTTAAGTGAGGGGCCGTTGTCATGACAACTCACTGAGTGCTGTCAGCTGTTAGCAGCCAGCTGACCTTTGACCTAATTCATTCAGTCCTATTGATCCAGATTATGGACTTCTCACCTGGTTTTCGCCTCCTAATGAGTCCACATATGTCTCTCTGTCCTCTTCTCCTGTCTCCTCCTTGTCCTTGAGGCCACATGTCCTCCTCTATCTCTCCTCCTCTGTCTGTCCTCTCATCATGTCCTTTGCTGCTCACTTACAGGATGGACTGTGGTTCAGCTGCCAATTCACCTCTTTTTCAGCTCTTTCTGCCTTTTACAATCATTACTTCTACATTCAACCAGTTCAGCACCTTTAATATTCACTTTCAGCTTTAAATCCTTTAACTGTTGACTTCAGCTTCATGATTACTTCAGCTGGTGCTTCAGCAAGCAGACTTCAGCCATTTACAGCTATGTTTGACTATCTTAAGCACATTTCAGTTAAACTTTCCACCATTTTAACTACATTTAAACAGCAATTTGTGCTTTAAATTGTTGAACTCTTCATTTCAACTTCATATATACTGCGTCATCAACCATATCTCAGCTCTTTTCAGCCATCTTCAGCAATCTTAAGCACATTTCACTTTAACCTTTCACCCTTTCAGCACCTTTTAACTCCCCTTTGAGCTTTAAATACTTAAACTTTTCACTTCAGCTTAATAAATACTTCTTCAAAAGTCACATTTCAGCTATCTTTCACTATCTTCAGCCATCTTTTCAGCATTTCAGTACAATCATTCAGCTTTAAATACTTTAACTATTGACTTCAGCTTCATGATTACTTCAACTGAGGCTTCAACACCCAGACTTCAGCCATTTTCAGCCATGTTGAACTGTCTTCAGCACATTTAAGTTCAGCTTTCCACCTTTTTAACTACATTTAAACACCAATTTGTGCTTTATATTGTTGAACTCTTCATTTCACCTTCATATACTTCTTCAACAACCATATTTTAGCCCTTTTCAGCCATGTTGAACTATCTTAAGCACATTTCAGTTCAGCTTTCCACCTTTTTAAGTACATTTAAACACCTGCTTGTGCTTTAAATCCTTCCAACACTTGACTTAAGCTTTATATATACTGCTTCAACAACCATATTTCAGCCCTTTTCAGCCATCTTCAGCAAACTTAAGCACATTTCAGTTCAACCTTTCAGCCTTTCAGCACCTTTTAATTCCACTTTGAGCTTTAAATCCTTCAACTTTTCACTTCAGCTTAATAAATTCTTATTCAACAGACATTTCAGCCTTTTTTAACCATCTTCAGCCACTTTTCAGCATTTTATTTCAATCATTCAGCATGACAGCATTCACACATGCTGTTATGCAATAACAGCTTTTTCTAGTTGTGTGAATGCTGTTAAGCATTCACACTATAGTTTTCCTGTTTTTCTTTATTATTATTATTATTATTATTATACCGCATTTTTCGGCACCTTTCTCCTTCCGCATTTTTTGTGCTATTTCAACAATTTTGGTATCAAAACGTTCAGCTCGTTCAGGACATTCCTGCTTTGACTTTTGGTATTTATAACTTTTATACTTTTTAAAATATTTAACTTTAAACAAAAATATTTTGCCATTGAAATCAATTGAAAACCTTTCAGCTCATTCAAAAACTTCTGCTTCTTTCAACTCCTACTACTTTTACATACTTTCAGCTAGAAACACCATTCAAACTTTAAACAACTCACAACGGATTGCGCTATTTAAAAATGACTTTTTTTGCCGATATGTTTTACGGTTTGGGATTTATGGAAGTTTAAAAATCATAAAAATTTTCATTTTCAACAAAATCTCTCCCACTCTAGCGCCCTCTAGCTTTTCAGCCTGTTCCGCTACTCCAAACAAATTCTCATAACTCCTACAATTTTCATCGTAGAGACATAAATTATACATCAAAACGGAGGAATTTAAGTTGGCTTCGAATAGAACCAAGCACGACAGAGCTGGGACTTATAGATTTTGAGTTACGCCTCTCCAAGCGAGCAAAAGTCAACTTTTGCTCCTATACCCTTCCATTCAAATCAGAGGCAGGATTCTGGGTCAAAGTGCATTTCTCCTCTGTTTTTAACTCGCCACCATTTAAATTCTGTTCAAAGTAGGGATGAATAAATTACATCCCTGCCTTCCTCAGACCCTCCTGGCGCTCACGGTGAAAGAATTATTTGGATATCTCCTAAAGTTTTCTGTCAGGAGCGAGGAGTTCGAGAGGTGCGCAGAGTGATTCGGCAGTTCTGCTCTGCTCTTTTCCCAGTCTGTGCCTGTCAGTTAAGTGAGGGGCTGTTGTCATGACAACTCACTGAGTGCTCTCAGCTGTTAGGAGCCAGCTGACCTTTGACCTCATACATTCAGTCTTATTGATCCAGATTATGGATTTCTCACCTGGTTTTGTCCTCCTAATGAGTCCACATATGTCTCTGTCCTCTTCTCCTGTCTCCTCCTTGTCCTTGAGGCCACATGTCCTCCTCTATCTCTCCTCCTCTGTCTGTCCTCTCATCATGTCCTTTGCTGCTCACTTATATGATTGACTGTGTTTCAGCTGCCAGTTCACCTCTTTTTCAGCTCTTTCTGCCTTTTACAATCATTTGCTCTACATTCAACCAGTTCAGCACCTTTAATATTCACTTTCAGCTGTAAATCCTTTAACTATTGACTTCAGCTTCATGATTACTTCGGCTGGTGCTTCAGCAAGCAGACTTCAGCCATTTTCAGCCATGTTTCACTTTCTTAAGCACATTTCAGTTCAACTTTCCACCATTTTAACTACATTTAAACACCAATTTGTGCTTTAAATGGTTGAACTCTTCATTTCAGCTTCATATATACTTCTTCAACAACCATTTTTCAGCCATCTTCAGCAATCTTTCAGCACCTTTTATCTCCACTTTGAGCTTTCAATCCTTCAACTTTTCACTTCAGCTTAATAAATATTTCTTCAACAAAGACATTTCAGCCTTTTTTAACCATCTTCAGCCATTTTTCAGCATTTTATTTCAATCATTCAGCATGACAGCATTCACACATGCTGTTATGCAATAACAGCTTTTTCTAGTGATAGAATTGTTTTTCCCTCTTCTCTGGGGTGTGAACATCGGTCGTCCGCCTACTCCTCTCGCAGCGTTCGGGCCACAGACTCCGTTCATACATCAAATCGATCGGCTCGGCCTGTAGATGTCTGCTATGACTCCTGTTGTCTGTATCTATTAAACTTTTTAAGATATCGAGGGTTGTTCGACCCACCATTTCTCCATAGGAATGAATGGGGAATCTTGGCAGAGCCTCCAAAAACATGGTCTCCTTTGAAACCTTTCTTCTCCTGCATACTTTGGGCTAGAGACTCCATTCAAAGTTTAAATCGATCACAAGGGACTGGGCTATAAATCTTCTATTCAGAATTTTGATATCTTTTATGGTTTATGAGATATGCCAGGTTAAAAATCACTAAAACTTGGATATCTGTTTCACACTCTGATTTTTCTGCTTTTTTCACTCCTCAAACAAACTCTCATAACTCCTACACCGTTTATCGTACAGACACAAATTATATATCAAAACGGAGGAAATCTTCTTGGCTACAAATGAACCCTGGATGATAATGGAGCTGGGAGCTACGGATTTTGAGCTACGCTGCTCTAAAGTCTACCTACGCCCTCCATTGAACTCCATTCTAAAGGCCTTCTGGACTCTGGGCCCAAAGTGCATTTCTCCTGTGTTTTCAACCCGCCACCATTTAAATTCTGTTCGCATTACAGTAAAATAAATTACATCCCTGCGTTCCCCAGACCCTCCTGGCGCTCACGGTGAAAAAATTATCTGGATAACTCTTATAGTTTTCTTTTAATGAACAGTTGTTCGGGAGGTGCGCAGAGTGATGACAACAGTGCAGCTCTGGCCTCTTCTCTGTGTGCCTATCAGCTGAGGTGGGGGCCGTCGTCATGACAACTCACTGACTGCTCTCAGCTGTTAGGAGCCAGCTGACCTTTGCCCTAATCCATTCAGTTTTATTGATCCAGATCATGGACTTCTCACCTGGTTTTGGCCTCCTATTGAGTCCAGGCATGTCCCTCTGTCCTCTTCTCCTGTCTCCTCCTTGTCCATCTCATTACAACAGGCCACATGTCCTCCTCTATCTCTCCTCCTCTGTCTGTCCTCTCATCATGTCTTTTGCTGCTCATTTACATGATGGACTGTGTTTAAGCTGCCAATTCACCTCTTTTTCAGCTCTTTCTGCCTTTTACAATCATTACTTCTACATTCAACCAGTTCAGCACCTTTAATATTCACTTTCAGCTGTAAATCCTTTAACTATTTACTTCAGCTTCATGATTACTGCAGCTGGTGCTTAAGGAAGCAGACTTCGGCCATTTTCAGCCATGTTGAACTATCTTAAGCACATTTAAGTTAAACTTTCCACCATTTTAACTACATTTAAACACCAGTTTGAGCTTTAAATCCTTCCAACTACTGACTTAAGCTTCATATATACTTCTTCAACAACCATATTTCAGCCCTTTTCAGCCATCTTCAGCGATCTTAAGCACATTTCAGTTCAGCTTTCCACCTTTTTAACTACATTTAAACACCTGCTTGTGCTTTAAATCCTTCCAACTATTGACTTAAGCTTCATATATACTTCTTCAACAACCATATTTCAGCCCTTTTCAGCCATCTTCAGTAATCTTAAGCACATTTCAGTTCAACTTTCCACCATTTTAACTACATTTAAACAGCAATTTGTGCTTTAAATTGTTGAACTCTTCATTTCACCTTCATATATATACTTCTTCAACAACCATGTTTCAGCTCTTTTCAACCATCTTCAGCAATCTTAAGCACATTTCAGTTCAACCTTTCAGACTTTCAGCACCCTTTAACTCCACTTTGAGCTTTAAATCCTTCAACTTTTCACTTCAGCTTAATAAATACTTATTCAACAAAGACATTTCAGCCTTTTTTAACCATCTTCAGCCACTTTTCAGCATTTTATTTCAATCATTCAGCATGACAGCATTCACACTTGCTGTTATGCAATAACAGCTTTTTCTAGTGATAGAATTGTTTTTCCCTCTTCTCTGGGGTGTGAACATCGTTCGTCCGCCTACTCCTCTCGCAGCGTTCGGCCCACAGACTCCGTTCATACATCAAATCGATCGGCTCGGCCTGTAGATGTCTGCTATGACTCCTGTTGTCTGTATCTATTAAACTTTTTAAGATATCGAGGGTTGTTCGACCCACCATTTTTCCATAGGAATGAATGGGGAATCTTGGCAGAGCCTCCAAAAACATGGTCTCCTTTGAAACCTTTCTTCTCCTGCATACTTTGGGCTAGAGACTCCATTCAAAGTTTAAATCGATCACAAGGGACTGGGCTATAAATCTTCTATTCAGAATTTTGATATCTTTTATGGTTTATGAGATATGCCAGGTTAAAAATCACTAAAACTTGGATATCTGTTTCACACTCTGATTTTTCAGCTTTTTTCACTCCTCAAACAAACTCTCATAACTCCTACACCGTTTATCGTACAGACACAAATTATATATCAAAACGGAGGAAATCTTCTTGGCTACAAATGAACCCTGGATGATAATGGAGCTGGGAGCTACGGATTTTGAGCTACGCTGCTCTAAAGTCTACCTACGCCCTCCATTGAACTCCATTCTAAAGGCCTTCTGGACTCTGGGCCCAAAGTGCATTTCTCCTGTGTTTTCAACCCATCACCATTTAAATTCTGTTCGCATTACAGTAAAATAAATTACATCCCTGCGTTCGGGAGGTGCGCAGAGTGATGAGAACAGTGCAGCTCTGCTCTCTACTCTGTGTGCCTATCAGCTGAGGTGGGGGCCGTCGTCATGACAACTCACTGAGTGCTCTCAGCTGTTAGGAGCCAGCTGACCTTTGACCTCATACATTCAGTCTTATTGATCCAGATTATGGATTTCTCACCTGGTTTTGTCCTCCTAATGAGTCCACATATGTCTCTGTCATTTTCTCCTGTCTCCTCCTTGTCCTTGAGGCCACATGTCCTCCTCTATCTCTCCTCCTCTGTCTGTCCTCTCATCATGTCCTTTGCTGCTCACTTATATGATTGACTGTGTTTCAGCTGCCAATTCACCTCTTTTTCAGCTCTTTCTGCCTTTTACAATCATTTGCTCTACATTCAACCAGTTCAGCACCTTTAATATTCACTTTCAGCTGTAAATCCTTTAACTATTGACTTCAGCTTCATGATTACTTCGGCTGGTGCTTCAGCAAGCAGACTTCAGCCATTTTCAGCCATGTTTCACTATCTTAAGCACATTTCAGTTCAACTTTCCACCATTTTAACTACATTTAAACACCAATTTGTGCTTTAAATGGTTGAACTCTTCATTTCAGCTTCATATATACTTCTTCAACAACCATTTTTCAGCCATCTTCAGCAATCTTTCAGCACCTTTTAACTCCACTTTGAGCTTTCATTAGTCTGTTGTGGGTGTCCACACACCTCCTGACAGCACCACGGACAGCAGCACAGTTTGCGCTTCAACCTTTCATCCTTTCAGCACCTTTAAAGTCCAGTTTGAGCTTTACATCCTTCAACTTCTCACTTCAGCTTAATAAATACTTTTCAAAAGTCCCATTTCAGCTATCTTTCACTATCTCCAGCCATCTTTTCAGCATTTTAGTTTTTTCCAATTACTTCACCTTCATGATTACTTCAGCTGATGCTTTAGCAAGCACACTTCAGCCAGTTACAGCCATGTTTGACTATCATAAGCACATTTCAGTTCAGCTTTACACCATTTTAACTACATTTAAACACCAATTTGTGCTTTAAATTGTTAAACTCTTCATTTCAGCTTTATATTTCTTTAACAACCATATTTCAGCCCTTTTCAGCCATCTTCAGCAATCATTTCACTTCAACCTTTCACCCTTTCAGCACCTTTTAACTCCAGTTTGAGCTTTAAATCCTTCAACTTTTCACTTCAGCTTAATAAATATTTCTTCAACAAAGACATTTCAGCCTTTTTTAACCATCTTCAGCCATTTTTCAGCATTTTATTTCAATCATTCAGCATGACAGCATTCACACATGCTGTTATGCAATAACAGCTTTTTCTAGTGATAGAATTGTTTTTCCCTCTTCTCTGGGGTGTGAACATCGGTCGTCCGCCTACTCCTCTCGCAGCGTTCGGCCCACAGACTCCGTTCATACATCAAATCGATCGGCTCGGCCTGTAGATGTCTGCTATGACTCCTGTTGTCTGTATCTATTAAACTTTTTAAGATATCGAGGGTTGTTCGACCCACCATATTTCCATAGCAATGAATGGGGAATCTTGGCAGAGCCTCCAAAAACATGGTCTCCTTTGAAACCTTTCTTCTCCGGCATACTTTGGGCTAGAGACTCCATTCAAAGTTTAAATTGATCACAAGGGACTGGGCTATAAATCTTCTATTCAGAATTTTGATATCTTTTATGGTTTATGAGATATGCCAGGTTAAAAATCACTAAAACTTGGATATCTGTTTCACACTCTGATTTTTCAGCTTTTTTCACTCCTCAAACAAACTCTCATAACTCCTACACCGTTTATCGTACAGACACAAATTATATATCAAAACGGAGGAAATCTTCTTGGCTACAAATGAACCCTGGATGATAATGGAGCTGGGAGCTACGGATTTTGAGCTACGCTGCTCTAAAGTCTACCTACGCCCTCCATTGAACTCCATTCTAAAGGCCTTCTGGACTCTGGGCCCAAAGTGCATTTCTCCTGTGTTTTCAACCCATCACCATTTAAATTCTGTTGGCATTACAGTAAAATAAATTACATCCCTGCGTTCCCCAGACCCTCCTGGCGCTCACGGTGAAAAAATTATCTGGATAACTCTTATAGTTTTCTTTTAATGAACAGTTGTTCGGGAGGTGCGCAGAGTGATGAGAACAGTGCAGCTCTGGTCTCTTCTATGTGTGCCTATCAGCTGAGGTGGGGGCCGTCGTCATGACAACTCACTGACTGCTCTCAGCTGTTAGGAGCCAGCTGACCTTTGCCCTAATCCATTCAGTTTTATTGATCCAGATCATGGACTTCTCACCTAGTTTTGGCCTCCTATTGAGTCCAGGCATGTCCCTCTGTCCTCTTCTCCTGTCTCCTCCTTGTCCATCTCATTACAACAGGCCACATGTCCTCCTCTATCTCTCCTCCTCTGTCTGTCCTCTCATCATGTCTTTTGCTGCTCACTTACATGATGGACTGTGTTTAAGCTGCCAATTCACCTCTTTTTCAGCTCTTTCTGCCTTTTACAATCATTACTTCTACATTCAACCAGTTCAGCACCTTTAATATTCACTTTCAGCTGTAAATCCTTTAACTATTTACTTCAGCTTCATGATTACTGCAGCTGGTGCTTAAGGAAGCAGACTTCGGCCATTTTCAGCCATGTTGAACTGTCTTAAGCACATTTAAGTTAAACTTTCCACCATTTTAACTACATTTAAACACCTGCTTGTGCTTTAAATCCTTCCAACTATTGACTTAAGCTTCATATATACTTCTTCAACAACCATATTTCAGCCCTTTTCAGCCATCTTCAGCGATCTTAAGCACATTTCAGTTCAGCTTTCCACCATTTTAACTACATTTAAACACCTGCTTGTGCTTTAAATCCTTCCAACTATTGACTTAAGCTTCATATATACTGCTTCAACAACCATATTTCAGCCCTTTTCAGCCATCTTCAGTAATCTTAAGCACATTTCAGATCAACTTTCCACCATTTTAACTACATTTAAACAGCAATTTGTGCTTTAAATTGTTGAACTCTTCATTTCACCTTCATATATACTTCTTCAACAACCATGTTTCAGCTCTTTTCAACCATCTTCAGCAATCTTAAGCACATTTCAGTTCAACCTTTCAGACTTTCAGCACCCTTTAACTCCACTTTGAGCTTTAAATCCTTCAACTTTTCACTTCAGCTTAATAAATACTTATTCAACAAAGACATTTCAGCCTTTTTTAACCATCTTCAGCCACTTTTCAGCATTTTATTTCAATCATTCAGCATGACAGCATTCACACTTGCTGTTATGCAATAACAGCTTTTTCTAGTTGTGTGAATGCTGTTAAGCATTCACACTATAGTTTTCCTGTTTTTCTTTATTATTATTATTCCATATTCTTCCGCCGTTTTTCGGCACCTTTCTCCTTCTGCATTTTTTGTGCTAATTCAACAATTTTGGTATCAAAACGTTCAGCTCGTTCAGGACATTCCTGCTTTGACTTTTGGTATTTATAACTTTTATACTTTTTAAAATATTTAACTTTAAACAAAAATATTTTGCCATTGAAATCTATTGAAAACCTTTCAGCTCATTCAAAAACTTCTGCTTCTTTCAACTCCTACTACTTTTACATACTTTCAGCTAGAAACACCATTCAAGCTTTAAACAACTCACAACGGATTGGGCTATTTAAAAATGTCTTTTTTTGCCGATATGTTTTACGGTTTTGGATTTATGGAAGTTTAAATATCATAAAAATTTTCATTTTCAACAAAATCTCTCCCACTCTAGCGCCCTCTAGCTTTTCAGCCTGTTCCGCTACTCCAAACAAATTCTCATAACTCCTACAATTTTCATCGTAGAGACATAAATTATACATCAAAACGGAGGAATTTAAGTTGGCTTCGAACAGAACCAAGCACGACAGAGCTGGGACTTATAGATTTGGAGCTAGGCCTCTCCAAGCGAGGAAAAGTCAACTTTTGCTCCTATACCCTTCCATTCAAATCAGAGGCAGGATTCTGGGTCAAAGTGCATTTCTCCTCTGTTTTTAACTCGCCACCATTTAAATTCTGTTCAAAGTAGGGATGAATAAATTACATCCCTGCGTTCCCCAGACCCTCCTGGCACTCACGGTGTAAAAATTATCTGGACAACTCTTACAGTTTTCTTTTAATGAACAGTGGTTCGGGAGGTGCGCAGAGTGATTGGAACAGTGCAGCTCTGCCCTCTGCTTGTCAGTTAAGTGAGGGGCCGTCGTCATGACAACTCACTGAGTGCTCTCAGCTGTTAGGAGCCAGCTGACCTTTGACCTCATACATTCAGTCTTATTGATCCAGATTATGGATTTCTCATCTGGTTTTGTCCTCCTAATGAGTCCACATATGTCTCTGTCCTCTTCTCCTGTCTCCTCCTTGTCCTTGAGGCCACATGTCCTCCTCTATCTCTCCTCCTCTGTCTGTCCTCCCATCATGTCCTTTGCTGCTCACTTACATGATGGACTGTGGTTCAGCTGCCAATTCAACTCTGTTTCAGCTCTTTCTGCCTTTTACAATCATTTCTTCTACATTCAACCAGTTCAGCACCTTTAATATTCACTTTCAGCTGTAAATCCTTTAACTATTGACTTCAGCTTCATGATTACTTCAGCTGGTGCTTCAGCAAGCACACTTCAGCCATTTTCAGCAATGTTGAACTACCTTAAGCACATTTTACTTCAACTTTCCACCATTTTAACTACATTTAAACAACTATTGACTTCAGCTTCATATATACCTCTTCAACAACCATAATTCAGCCCTTTTCAGCCATGTTGAACTATCTTAAGCACATTCCAGTTCAGCTTTCCACCTTTTAAACTACATTTAAACACCTGCTTGTGCTTTAAATCCTTCAAACTATTGACTTAAGCTTCATATATACTGCTTCAACAACCATAATTCAGCCCTTTTCAGCCATGTTGAACTATCTTAAGCACATTTCAGTTCAGCTTTCCACCATTTTAACTACATTTAAACACCTGCTTGTGCTTTAAATCCTTCCAACTATTGACTTAAGCTTCATATATACTGCTTCAACAACCATAATTCAGCCCTTTTCAGCCATCTTCAGCAATCTTAAGCACATTTCAGTTCAACATTTCAGCCTTTCAGCACCTTTTAACTCCAGTTTGAGCTTTAAGTCCTTCAACCTTTCACTTCAGCTTAATAAATACTTTTTCAAAAAAGACATTTCAGCCTTTTTTAACTATCTTCAGCCACTTTTCAGCATTTTATTCCAATCATTCAGCATGACAGCATTCACACATGCTGTTATGCAATAACAGCTTTTTCTAGTTGTGTGAATGCTTTCAAGCATTCACACTATAGTTTTCCTGTTTCTCTTTATTATTATTATTCTTCCGCCGTTTTTCGGCACGTTATAACTTGAGCTAGCTTCAGCCGATTTCAACAATTTTGGTATCAAAATGTTCAGCTCGTTCAGGAGATTCCTGCTTCTATTCAAATTTTTGACATCTGTTCAACTTTTCAAGTTATTGATCATTTATTGATCTTCAGCTCCCATTGAAATGAATGGCACTTTCAGCTGCTTCAGCCTTCAACTGCTTCAAAACTTTCAGCCTCTTTCAGCTCTTATAACTTCAGCATACTTTCAGCTAGAAACACCATTCAAACTTTAAACAACTCACAAGGGATTGGGCTATTAAACTTGTATTCAACTTATTGATATCTTTTAGCGTTATTGATTTATGGCAGTTTAAAAATCAATAACTTTTAGAATGTTCACTCCACTCTCTCCCACTCTAGGTCTCACTCTAACCTTTCAGCCTGTTCCACTACTCCAAACAAATTCTCATAACTCCTACAACTTTTCGTCGTAGAGACATAAATTATACATCAAAACGGAGGAATTTAAGTTGGCTTCGAAGCAGAACCAAGAATGACAGAGCTGGGATTTACAGATCTCGAGCTTATGCTTCTCCAAGCGAGGAAAAGTCTACTTTTGCTCCCATAGACTTCCATTCAAATCTGGATTCTAAGAGGAGAAGTGCATTTCTCATGTGTTTTTAACTTGTCACCATTTAAATTCTGTTCACATTACAGTAAAATAAACCACATCCCTGCGTTCCCCAGACCCTCCTGGCACTCACGGGTGAAAAAATTATCTGTATAACTCTTATAGTTTTCTTTTAATGAACAGTTGTTCGGGAGGTGCGCAGAGTGATGAGAACAGTGCAGCTCTGCTCTCTGCTTGTCAGTTAAGTGAGGGGCCGTTGTATGACGACTCACTGACTGCTCTCAGCTGTGAGCAGCCAGCTGACCTTTCACCTAATTCATTCAGTTTTATTGATCCAGATCATGGACTTCTCACTTGGTTTTGGCCTCCTATTGAGTCCAGGCATGTCCCTCTGTCCTCTTCTCCTGTCTCCTCCTTGTCCTTCACATTACAACAGGCCACATGTCCTCCTCTATCTCTCCTCCTCTGTCTGTCCTCCCATCATGTCCTTTGCTGCTCACTTACATGATGGACTGTGGTTCAGCTGCCAATTCAACTCTGTTTCAGCTCTTTCTGCCTTTTACAATGACTTCTTCTGCATTCAACCGGTTCAGCACCTTTAATATTCTGTTTGAACTTTAAATACTTTAACTTTTGACTTCAGCTTCATGATTACTTCAGCTGATGCTTCAACACCCAGACTTCATCCATTTTCAGCCTTGTTGAACTATCTTAAGCACATTTCACTTCAGCTTTCTACCATTTAAACTACATTTAAACACCAGTTTGAGCTTTAATTCCTTCCAACTATTGACTTAAGCTTCATATACACTTCTTCAACAACCATATTTCAGCCCTTTTCAGCCATCTTCAGCAATCTTAAGCACATTTCAGGTCAACCTTTCAACCTTTCAGCCTTTCAGCACCTTTTCACTCCACTTTGAGCTTTAGGTCCTTCAACTTTTCACTTCAGCTTAATAAATCCTTCTTCAACAAAGACATTTCAGCCTTTTTCAACCATCTTCAGCCACTTTTCAGCATTTTATTCCAATCATTCAGCATGACAGCATTCACACATGCTGTTATGCTAATAACAGCTGTTTCTAGTGATAGAATTGTTTTTCCCTCTTCTCTGGGGTGTGAACATCGGTCGTCCGCCTACTCCTCTCGCAGCGTTCGGCCCACAGACTCCGTTCATACATCAAATTGATCGGCTCGGCCTGTAGATGTCTGCTATGACTCCTGTTGTCTGTATCTATTAAACTTTTTAAGATATCGAGGGTTGTTCGACCCACCATTTTTCCATAGGAATGAATGGGGAATCTTGGCAGAGCCTCCAAAAACATGGTCTCCTTTGAAACCTTTCTTCTCCTGCATACTTTGGGCTAGAGACTCCATTCAAAGTTTAAATCGATCACAAGGGACTGGGCTATAAATCTTCTATTCAGAATTTTGATATCTTTTATGGTTTATGAGATATGCCAGGTTAAAAATCACTAAAACTTGGATATCTGTTTCACACTCTGATTTTTCAGCTTTTTTCACTCCTCAAACAAACTCTCATAACTCCTACACCGTTTATCGTACAGACACAAATTATATATCAAAACGGAGGAAATCTTCTTGGCTACAAATGAACCCTGGATGATAATGGAGCTGGGAGCTACGGATTTTGAGCTACGCTGCTCTAAAGTCTACCTACGCCCTCCATTGAACTCCATTCTAAAGGCCTTCTGGACTCTGGGCCCAAAGTGCATTTCTCCTGTGTTTTCAACCCGCCACCATTTAAATTCTGTTCGCATTACAGTAAAATAAATTACATCCCTGCGTTCCCCAGACCCTCCTGGCGCTCACGGTGAAAAAATTATCTGGATAACTCTTATAGTTTTCTTTTAATGAACAGTTGTTCGGGAGGTGCGCAGAGTGATGAGAACAGTGCAGCTCTGGTCTCTTCTCTGTGTGCCTATCAGCTGAGGTGGGGGCCGTCGTCATGACAACTCACTGACTGCTCTCAGCTGTTAGGAACCAGCTGACCTTTGCCCTAATCCATTCAGTTTTATTGATCCAGATCATGGACTTCTCACCTGGTTTTGGCCTCCTATTGAGTCCAGGCATGTCCCTCTGTCCTCTTCTCCTGTCTCCTCCTTGTCCATCTCATTACAACAGGCCACATGTCCTCCTCTATCTCTCCTCCTCTGTCTGTCCTCTCATCATGTCTTTTGCTGCTCACTTACATGATGGACTGTGTTTAAGCTGCCAATTCACCTCTTTTTCAGCTCTTTCTGCCTTTTACAATCATTACTTCTACATTCAACCAGTTCAGCACCTTTAATATTCACTTTCAGCTGTAAATCCTTTAACTATTGACTTCAGCTTCATGATTACTGCAGCTGGTGCTTAAGGAAGCAGACTTCGGCCATTTTCAGCCATGTTGAACTGTCTTAAGCACATTTAAGTTAAACTTTCCACCATTTTAACTACATTTAAACACCAGTTTGAGCTTTAAATCCTTCCAACTACTGACTTAAGCTTCATATATACTTCTTCAATAACCAGATTTCAGCCCTTTTCAGCCATCTTCAGCGATCTTAAGCACATTTCAGTTCAGCTTTCCACCTTTTTAACTACATTTAAACACCTGCTTGTGCTTTAAATCCTTCCAACTATTGACTTAAGCTTCATATATACTTCTTCAACAACCATATTTCAGCCATCTTCAGCGATCTTAAGCACATTTCAGTTCAGCTTTCCACCATTTTAACTACATTTAAACACCTGCTTGTGCTTTAAATCCTTCCAACTATTGACTTAAGCTTCATATATACTGCTTCAACAACCATATTTCAGCCCTTTTCAGCCATCTTCAGTAATCTTAAGCACATTTCAGATCAACTTTCCACCATTTTAACTACATTTAAACAGCAATTTGTGCTTTAAATTGTTGAACTCTTCATTTCACCTTCATATATACTTCTTCAACAACCATGTTTCAGCCCTTTTCAACCATCTTCAGCAATCTTAAGCACATTTCAGTTCAACCTTTCAGACTTTCAGCACCCTTTAACTCCACTTTGAGCTTTAAATCCTTCAACTTTTCACTTCAGCTTAATAAATACTTATTCAACAAAGACATTTCAGCCTTTTTTAACCATCTTCAGCCACTTTTCAGCATTTTATTTCAATCATTCAGCATGACAGCATTCACACTTGCTGTTATGCAATAACAGCTTTTTCTAGTGATAGAATTGTTTTTCCCTCTTCTCTGGGGTGTGAACATCGGTCGTCCGCCTACTCCTCTCGCAGCGTTCGGCCCACAGACTCCGTTCATACATCAAATCGATCGGCTCGGCCTGTAGATGTCTGCTATGACTCCTGTTGTCTGTATCTATTAAACTTTTTAAGATATCGAGGGTTGTTCGACCCACCATTTTTCCATAGGAATGAATGGGGAATCTTGGCAGAGCCTCCAAAAACATGGTCTCCTTTGAAACCTTTCTTCTCCTGCATACTTTGGGCTAGAGACTCCATTCAAAGTTTAAATCGATCACAAGGGACTGGGCTATAAATCTTCTATTCAGAATTTTGATATCTTTTATGGTTTATGAGATATGCCAGGTTAAAAATCACTAAAACTTGGATATCTGTTTCACACTCTGATTTATTCAGCTTTTTTCACTCCTCAAACAAACTCTCATAACTCCTACACCGTTTATCGTACAGACACAAATTATATATCAAAACGGAGGAAATCTTCTTGGCTACAAATGAACCCTGGATGATAATGGAGCTGGGAGCTACGGATTTTGAGCTACGCTGCTCTAAAGTCTACCTACGCCCTCCATTGAACTCCATTCTAAAGGCCTTCTGGACTCTGGGCCCAAAGTGCATTTCTCCTGTGTTTTCAACCCGCCACCATTTAAATTCTGTTCGCATTACAGTAAAATAAATTACATCCCTGCGTTCCCCAGACCCTCCTGGCGCTCACGGTGAAAAAATTATCTGGATAACTCTTATAGTTTTCTTTTAATGAACAGTTGTTCGGGAGGTGCGCAGAGTGATGAGAACAGTGCAGCTCTGGTCTCTTCTCTGTGTGCCTATCAGCTGAGGTGGGGGCCGTCGTCATGACAACTCACTGACTGCTCTCAGCTGTTAGGAGCCAGCTGACCTTTGCCCTAATCCATTCAGTTTTATTGATCCAGATCATGGACTTCTCACCTGGTTTTGGCCTCCTATTGAGTCCAGGCATGTCCCTCTGTCCTCTTCTCCTGTCTCCTCCTTGTCCATCTCATTACAACAGGCCACATGTCCTCCTCTATCTCTCCTCCTCTGTCTGTCCTCTCATCATGTCTTTTGCTGCTCACTTACATGATGGACTGTGTTTAAGCTGCCAATTCACCTCTTTTTCAGCTCTTTCTGCCTTTTACAATCATTACTTCTACATTCAACCAGTTCAGCACCTTTAATATTCACTTTCAGCTGTAAATCCTTTAACTATTTACTTCAGCTTCATGATTACTGCAGCTGGTGCTTAAGGAAGCAGACTTCGGCCATTTTCAGCCATGTTGAACTGTCTTAAGCACATTTAAGTTAAACTTTCCACCATTTTAACTACATTTAAACACCAGTTTGAGCTTTAAATCCTTCCAACTACTGACTTAAGCTTCATATATACTTCTTCAACAACCATATTTCAGCCCTTTTCAGCCATCTTCAGTAATCTTAAGCACATTTCAGTTCAACTTTCCACCATTTTAACTACATTTAAACACCAGTTTGAGCTTTAAATCCTTCCAACTACTGACTTAAGCTTCATATATACTTCTTCAACAACCATATTTCAGTCATCTTCAGCGATCTTAAGCACATTTCAGTTCAGCTTTCCACCTTTTCAACTACATTTAAACACCTGCTTGTGCTTTAAATCCTTCCAACTATTGACTTAAGCTTCATATATACCTCTTCAACAACCATATTTCAGTCATCTTCAGCGATCTTAAGCACATTTCAGTTCAGCTTTCCACCTTTTCAACTACATTTAAACACCTGCTTGAGCTTTAAATCCTTCCAACTATTGACTTAAGCTTCATATATACTGCTTCAACAACCATATTTCAGCCCTTTTCAGCCATCTTCAGTACTCTTAAGCACATTTCAGTTCAACTTTCCACCATTTTAACTACATTTAAACAGCAATTTGTGCTTTAAATTGTTGAACTCTTCATTTCACCTTCATATATACTTCTTCAAAAACCATGTTTCAGCCCTTTTCAGCCATCTTCAGCAATCTTAAGCACATTTCAGTTCAACCTTTCAGACTTTCAGCACCCTTTAACTCCACTTTGAGCTTTAAATCCTTCAACTTTTCACTTCAGCTTAATAAATACTTATTCAACAAAGACATTTCAGCCTTTTTTAACCATCTTCAGCCACTTTTCAGCATTTTATTTCAATCATTCAGCATGACAGCATTCACACTTGCTGTTATGCAATAACAGCTTTTTCTAGTTGTGTGAATGCTGTTAAGCATTCACACTATAGTTTTCCTGTTTTTCTTTATTATTCTTATTATTATTATTATTATTCTTCCGCTGTTTTTAGTTGTTCCACATCTTGAGCTAGCTTCAGCCGATTTCAACAATTTTGGTATCAAAACGTTCAGCTCGTTCAGGAGATTCCTGCTTCTATTCAACTTTTTGATATCTGTTCAACTTTTCAAGTTATTAATCATTTATTGATTTTCAGCTCCCATTGAAATCAATAGGATTTCAGCACTTCAGCCTTCAACTCCTTCAAAACTTTCAGCTCTTTCAGCTCTTAGAACTTCAGCATACTTTCAGCTAGAAACACCATTCAAACTTTAAACAACTCACAAGGGATTGGGCTATAAAACTTCTATTCAACTTTTTGATATCTTTTAGCATTATTGATTTATGGCAGTTTCAAAATCAATAACTTTTAGAATGTTCATTCCACTCTCTCCCACTCTAGCCCTCACTCTAACCTTTCAGCCTGTTCCACTACTCCAAACAAATTCTCATAACTCCTACAACTTTCATCGTAGAGACATAAATTATACATCAAAACGGAGGAATTTTAGTTGGCTTCGAAGAGAACCAAGAATGACAGAGCTGGGATTTACAGATCTCGAGCTATGCCTCTCCAAGCGAGGAAAAGTCTACTTGTGCTCCCATAGACTTCCATTCAAATCTGGATTCTAAGAGGAAAATGCATTTCTCATGTGTTTTTAACTCGTCACCATTTAAATTCTGTCCACATTACAGTAAAATAAACCACAACCCTGCGTTCCCCAGACCCTCCTGGCGCTCACGGTGAAAAAATTATTCGGATAACGCTCATAGTTTTCTCTTAAACAAGAGTTGTTCGGGAGGTGCGCAGAGTGATTGGAACAGTGCAGTTCTGCTTGTCAGTTAAGTGGGGGGCCGTTGTCATGACAACTCACTGAGTGCTCTCAGCTGTGAGCAGCCAGCTGACCTTTCACCTAATTCATTCAGTTTTATTGATCCAGATTATGGACTTTTCACCTGGTTTTGGCCTCCTATTGATTCCACGTATGTCTCTGTCTTCTTCTCCTGTCTCCTCCTTGTCCTTCTCATTACATCAGGCCACATGTCCTCCTCTATCTCTCCTCCTCTGTCTGTCCTCCCATCATGTCCTTTGCTGCTCACTTACATGATGGACTGTGGTTCAGCTGCCAATTCAACTCTGTTTCAGCTCTTTCTGCCTTTTACAATGACTTCTTCTGCATTCAACCGGTTCAGCACCTTTAATATTCTGTTTGAACTTTAAATACTTTAACTTTTGACTTCAGCTTCATGATTACTTCAGCTGATGCTTCAACACCCAGACTTCATCCATTTTCAGCCTTGTTGAACTATCTTAAGCACATTTCACTTCAGCTTTCTACCATTTAAACTACATTTAAACACCAGTTTGAGCTTTAATTCCTTCCAACTATTGACTTAAGCTTCATATACACTTCTTCAACAACCATATTTCAGCCCTTTTCAGCCATCTTCAGCAATCTTAAGCACATTTCAGGTCAACCTTTCAACCTTTCAGCACCTTTTAACTCCAGTTTGAGCTTTAAATCCTTCAACTTTTCATTTCAGCTTAATAAATATTTCTTCAACAAAGACATTTCAGCCTTTTTTAACCATCTTCAGCCATTTTTCAGCATTTTATTTCAATCATTCAGCATGACAGCATTCACACATGCTGTTATGCAATAACAGCTTTTTCTAGTTGTGTGAATGCTGTTAAGCATTCACACTATAGTTTTCCTGTTTTTCTTTATTATTCTTATTATTATTATTATTATTATTATTCTTCCGCTGTTTTTAGTCGTTCCACATCTTGAGCTAGCTTCAGCCGATTTCAACAATTTTGGTATCAAAACGTTCAGCTCGTTCAGGAGATTCCTGCTTCTATTCAACTTTTTGATATCTGTTCAACTTTTCAAATTATTGATCAATTTATTGATCTTCAGCTCCCATTGAAATCAATAGGATTTCAGCACTTCAGCCTTCAACTCCTTCAAAACTTTCAGCTCTTTCAGCTCTTAGAACTTCAGCATACTTTCAGCTAGAAACACCATTCAAACTTTAAACAACTCACAAGGGATTGGGCTATTAAACTTCTATTCAACTTTTTGATATCTTTTAGCATTATTGATTTATGGCAGTTTCAAAATCAATAACTTTTAGAATGTTCACTCCACTCTCTCCCACTCTAGCTCTCACTCTAACCTTTCAGCCTGTTCCACTACTCCAAACAAATTCTCATAACTCCTACAACTTTCATCGTAGAGACATAAATTATACATCAAAACGGAGGAATTTTAGTTGGCTTCGAAGAGAACCAAGAATGACAGAGCTGGGATTTACAGATCTCGAGCTATGCCTCTCCAAGCGAGGAAAAGTCTACTTGTGCTCCCATAGACTTCCATTAAAATCTGGATTCTAAGAGGAAAATGCATTTCTCATGTGTTTTTAACTCGTCACCATTTAAATTCTGTACACATTACAGTAAAATAAACCACAACCCTGCGTTCCCCAGACCCTCCTGGCGCTCATGGTGAAAAAATTATTCGGATAACGCTCATAGTTTTCTCTTAAACAAAAGTTGTTCGGGAGGTACACAAACAGTGCAGTTCTGGTCCCCTCTGCTTGTCAGCTAAGATGCGGGCCATCGTCATGACAACTCACTGAGTGATCTCAGCTGTGAGAAATCAGCTGATCTTTGACATAATCCATTTAGTTTTATTGATCCACATTATGGACTTCTCACCTGGTTTTGGCCTCCTAATGAGTCCAGGTATGTCTCTCTGTCCTCTTCTCCTGTCTCCTCCTTGTCCATCTCATTACAACAGGCCACATGTCCTCCTCTGTCTGTCCGCTCATCATGTCTTTTGCTGCTCAGTTCACTAGTCAACTATTAACTTCAGCTTCATCTCTTCAACTATTGCTTCAACAAGCTGACGGCAGCCATTTTCAGCTATATTTAACTATATTAACCGTATTTCAGTTCAACTTTCCATCATTTCAAATATATTTTAACACCTGTTTGAACTTTAAAACCTTCAACTCTTCATTTCTGCTTCATATATACACATTTTATCCCTTCTCAACCATCTTCAACAACCTTCAGCTATCTTAAGCACATTTTAATTACACCTTTCACCATTCGGCCCTTTTTACCTCCTTTTTAAGCTTTAAATACTTCGACTACTCACTTCAGCATGGATACATCTTACACCTGCAGAGTAGTGGGCCTTCAGGACCACGGTTGGAGACCTCCTCTCTATATGTTGTCTGTCTCTAACTGGGGTCTATATTAGTCCAGGTTAAGTGTAGATATGTCTTTTCTACCTACATACCAGCAGATACCCCACACTTGAGCAGGACTCACACAAACATGTTCCAGGCTTTGCTAGCTTGGCCATCTCCTCAACTTCAACACTGTGATGCTGTGGTGGTTAACTGAATTGTGGCCCTGCTGTTACTTGCATTTGCAGTCTTTATGGTGGAAAATGTGAAGTTTTGAAAATGGCATTGCAATGCCCCATTTAATTTAGGCAATTCATTTTTGTTAAGGCCTAAATATTAGGCACAGTCAGTATCTAAAGTGAACATATGTATGTGCGAGTCCTGCTGGATGCTTTCTATACATAATCATAACTACTATAGAGTAATGATTATTTGTAATGATAATTATAAACATATCATCTATTACTCTTATAATATACAATAATAGCAACTGAGACACAATACTTTAAATATGTATAGACACACACACACACACACATATATATGTGTGTGTACATATATACATCTTATATATTCCATATGATGGATATGATGCACTCTAAGAACTCCGGATCTGGACTCCATGACTCTACCAGCTCTGTTTCATCCTGTTTAGCTCTGCCTGCCACAGAACTTATACACCACAATCGGAGATCATTTCTCACCCCTCCACCATTTAACAACCACTTTAATCATCACATTAAGCCACATATCTTGTCATCGTAATTCAGAACTTTTTCAGATCCACGTTAATCCTCTGCTTTCTCTTAGAAAGAGCCTCCTGTATCTGGACCAAGTCATCCGCATTTAGTGAAAAGTTGTAAATAAAGACTGTTCATTTACATCCCTCACCTTTCTGTGTGTTTGCATTTGGGTCCTCCTCATTCATATGGTCCCTGATCGTGACATGATGTCCATAAAAGAGTTCAGCATGCTACAAAAATAAAAAAAAAACACGAAGGTCCACAATTTAAAGCTGACTGCAGCTAATTTAAATACACAAACACAACTTGCAAATATTTCGGTTTTCAAAAACAAAACAAAACAAAAGAAAGTTCTGCTGTCCTCTCAGACTGTTTCCCTGTCCTTTTGTCATGTCTCCTGCACTTGTCCTTCTTTTTTTCCTTTCTTACTTAACCAGAACAGAGATTGCAGCTTATTTTTATTTTACAATGTTTAATAACGAAAAAACATTAAATTACCTGCAATCCTTCAATACACCGGTGTCCTGTTCTGCTACTGCCTTTATCATGGTCCTCTAGCCCTGCACATCTCTTCAGGGCTGCAGAAAGAGACCTACTGACCAGATAAATCGGTCTGTACATATAATGTTATATAAAAACCCCACCTCAATATTGCTTGATGGTTATGTGTCAGGTATTTAATTTAATACTTCTAAATCGTCTCCGTACAGTCTTCTGTAAAAAAAACTTCTGTCACCGCTTCAGCAGATGTCCTCGTCTTAATCTCCTGCTGAGCCTTCCATTCAGGTCTTTCCCATTCGGAAAAAAATGGAAGGTTTACTACATTTCACTTTCAGACATCTCTGTCCTCTCTTCGCCTGCATACAGGTGACACAAGTGACGGAGTGATAATTATTAAAACTTTTACATAGACCATAGCCACTGGCCAACAACGTGGGACTTGTCTATTTTGTGAGCTAACGGGCAATAACATAGCGTATCATACTAACGTCATTAGCTGGCTCACGTCAGTAAATACATTCAAGTTCTGCATATGTCCATATCCATCATCAGCAGTCAGAAAGGCAAGTATGCAAACGTAGAGCAATGACAAACGGCAAAGAATTTAGCTGCCGTTGTGCGTTGAGTTCCAGATTGCAGAGTGCAGAGAACGGAAGTCGAATTCTCGCGAGAATTGAAGCGCATAAACGGACCCGTACGAGACTTCTAGCGACAGAACAAATCTACCAAGGTAAGTTAAGGTTTTAATTTTTTTTCTACCTTACTAAATAGCTATATTTGTTTAAAATATATATATTCTCGTGTTTAGACGACAGAAACATGACAGTTAACAGTAATTTAAATTACTCTTAAATAACTTCCGTCGTACTGGGCGGTCTTTTCGGTGGGACCGGTTGTGACGCAACGGAAATTAACGGCAATTTTTTTCTTCTTTTTTATTGTCGAGTGATCTAAACACTTTCCAACGGTTACACTGATTAATTATAAATTCGGGCAAAAACGGAAAAATATAATAATAATAATAATAATAATAATAATAATAATAATATATAATAATAATAACTTCCTTCGTACTGGGCGGTCTTTTCGGTGGGACCGGTTGTGACGCAACGGAAATTAACGGCAATTTTTTTCTTCATCTCTTTTGTCGAGTAATCTAAACACTTTCCAACGGTTACACTGATTAATTATAAATTCGGGCAAAAACTGAAAAATATAATAATAATAATAATAATAATAATAATAATAATAATAATAATAATAATAATAATAATATATAATAACTTCTTTCGTACTGGGCGGTCTTTTCGGTGGGACCGGTTGTGACACACCCGGAAATAACGGCAATTTTTTTTTCTCTCTAGCAAACTAAACTCCTTTCAACGGTTTCGCTGATTAACTCTATATTCGGGCCAAAACTGAAATAACATAATAACAATAATAAAAATAACAATAGTAATAATAATAATAATAATAATAATAATAATAATAATAATAATAATAATAATAATAATAACAATAATAATAATAATAATAACAACAACTTTTTCCGTAATGGGCGGTCTTTCTGGTAGGACCGGTTGTGACACAGGGGGAAATAACGGCATTTTTTTTTCTTTTTTTTTTTTTTTCTCAAGTGAGCTAAGGAGGGCAGGTTGGCTGTAACCACACACTATAGTCCAGTGATAAGCAACCTTTAAAAACCAAAGAGCAATTTTTCTTCAACCTAGATAAATAAAACCCATTTACAAAATGACAACTTTTTAACTTTTGATAACCATCTACTATAAGAAATTTGTTATTTTTAAATGTACCACAACATTGTTATTTCTCTATTTAAGTTTTACAATAAAGAAAAAAATAAAACTTGCAAAAACAGGATAGACAGACTTCTTTCTATGGGATGTAGAAATTTATGGAAAACGATTTAATAACAAAAATAAAAAGCCCATAGTTTCCAAAGTAATTACAAGAAAATTAAATTAAAATATATTATTGGTACTTTTAGTCTCACTATGTTGTGAAAATTCAACTTAAAAACATTTATACACTAAAAAATACTGCATAACTGCAAAAAAACCTGCCTCTGTTGTATTTATATTTAAAAACATTTGTTCTTCAGCATTATTATTATTACATTGTTATTACTATTATTATTACTCAACCATGAACTTTAATTCACAACTCTCTTTCAAATCTCTATCTGTTTTTACAATGCTTCCTCAAAGATTCATTTCATTTTGTGTCCTACCTGTGTGTCACCTTCATGTCATTACAGGATGGCGCTGCAACAACTGCTGAAGACCAAACCATCTGGGCCCTACGCACAACTTCCACCTATACAAATTCATGTTTTGGCCAAAAAGGAACATATTCGGGTCCTTTCGTGGAATTTTACAAGCAATACCGTCACACCAATTGTGACAAAAAAAAACCAAATGGCCGCAATAACTGATGGCAGCTCCACTGCCAAAATTGTCCTTTTTGAGGAATTTGCTGATCTAGTACAAGAGGGAAAAAATTATTTAATGAGGGGATATTCCCTTCGGGGAGACTATCCCCCATATCACATATTAATAACAAAAAAAACGCAGTTTATGCGCAGCTCCCCTGTAATCGTGTCACAACAACTAGTCGAGGAAGCGGCCGCTCTTCTTGACCCACCATCACAACAAACCCATGTCAGAGATCTCAGCCAGACAAAAGGGTTTTTCACAGTTGACGGAACAGTCATTGAAGTAAGTTTTCAAACCATAATTATAAAAAGCCTTGCACATTACATTTAATCAACATCATCACTACTGTCTACTTAGCTCTTCCTGTTTAATTGGCTCTGATGGACATATTGTAATTGGATAAACACAATATGTATGAATGGTGTAATTACTGCTTTGATTTCTTTATATTTAGAGTTCAGCTCCCAAAAAAGTGACGACAAAGACTGAGGACATACCTCTAAAAACCATCAAGCTGCAACAAGTAAGTAGAGTCAATGCGAGGAAGACAAGCAGGGGGTCATAGGATCAGATTACACAGGATGTCTTTACCTTTTTTTTTTTTAGTGAGTGTTGTTCATTAGGAGATTTCATTTTGCTTCATAAATAAACTGATATGTTTAGCTGTGTATTAGAAAGTACAGTGTGGTCAGTGTTTTGATCAGCAGAAATTGAGTTGATAAGTTTGGGTCTCAATTATCAAACCATGTGTAGCAAAGCAAAATACAGGTGGCAAAAGTGGAAATGTGGTGCACAACAACTTTAAGATTTATCAAAGTGTGTGCACATATGCCCTACATCTGTTTCCATTTATAAAATTGGAATAAACTCTAATGTGGGCTTAGCTGTGTGGGTGACGCAGAGGGGGACACAATCACCACTATTAATAAGGTGGACAAGGTCTTGACAGAAATTGAGAAAACAATAAAAAGAAGGATTGTATAAGGACAACAAAATAACAGGAAACAGACACATTGTTAGTTATAGAGGTCTGACATATTTGAGAGATTTAATTTTGATATTTAGCACATTTTCACATCATTTTCAAACAACTCCTGGAATTTCCCAATTTCATCAATAGCTTGCCACTGCTCAGAAAGGAAAGTCTGCAGGCATGAGACTTCCTTTCTGATAAAATCAGAATCAGAATCAGAAATAATTTATTAATCCCTTTGCAGGGAAATTCATGTTTTCAGTACAACCCGTCCAAGACAGGAACAGGCAGTCCGACGGAGCAGCAGTTTTCACCGCGCTCCTTGTCAAAATTACACCCTAACAAGCTGTATCATATGCTTACAGGAAGAAGCCCAGGTAGAAGTGCTGTTGTGGAGAGAGGCTGCGCTGCTTGATGTTGACACTGGGAAGCACGTTTCATTGAGCCACCTGGTTCCGAACAAAACAGGCTACGGACTGCGGCTGCAGTCATCAGCAAATACACTGCTGCTGGTAATTTTATCATATTTCCTTAGATATGCACTGTTTTCAAAATAGATGAGAAACGGGATGCATACACACAGAGAGACAGAAACAACACACAGAGACAACAGACAGACAGACAGAGAGACACACACAGACAGAAAGAGAGACATACACAGACAGACATACAGAAACAACACACAGACAGACAGAGAGACAGCACACAGACCGACAGACACAACAGACAGACAGACAGAGAGACACACACAGACAGACAGAGAGACAACAGACAGACAGACAGAGAGACACACACAGACAGACAGAGAGACAGCACACAGACCGACAGACACAACAGACAGACAGACAGAGAGACACACACAGACAGACAGAGAGACAACAGACAGACAGACAGAGAGACACACACAGACAGACAGACAAAAACAACACACAAACAGATGGAAACAACACACAGACAGATAGAGAGACAATACACAGACAGAGAGACACACACAGACAGAAAGAGAGACATACACAGACACACATACAGAAACAACACACAGACCGACAGAGAGACAGCACACAGACCGACAGACACAACAGACAGACAGACAGAGAGACACACACAGACAGACAGAGAGACATACACAGACACACATACAGAAACAACACACAGACCGACAGAGACAACATACAGACAGACAGAGAGACACACACAGACAGACAGACAAAAACAACACACAAACAGATGGAAACAACACACAGACAGATAGAGAGACAATACACAGACAGAGAGACACACACAGACAGAAAGAGAGACATACACAGACACACATACAGAAACAACACACAGACCGACAGAGAGACAGCACACAGACCGACAGACACAACAGACAGACAGACAGACAGAGAGACACACACAGACAGACAGACAGAAACAACACACAGACCGACAGAGACAACAGACAGACAGACAGAGAGACACACACAGACAGACAGACAAAAACAACACACAAACAGATGGAAACAACACACAGACAGATAGAGAGACAATACACAGACAGAGAGACACACACAGACAGAAAGAGAGACATACACAGACACACATACAGAAACAACACACAGACCGACAGAGAGACAGCACACAGACCGACAGACACAACAGACAGACAGACAGAGAGACACACACAGACAGACAGACAAAAACAACACACAAACAGATGGAAACAACACACAGACAGACAGAGAGACACACACAGACAGACAGACAAAAACAACACACAAACAGATGGAAACAACACACAGACAGACAGAGAGACACACACAGACAGAGAGACACACACAGACAGAAAGAGAGACATACACAGACACACATACAGAAACAACACACAGACCGACAGAGACAACAGACAGACAGACAGAGAGACACACACAGACAGACAGACAAAAACAACACACAAACAGATGGAAACAACACACAGACAGATAGAGAGACAATACACAGACAGAGAGACACACACAGACAGAAAGAGAGACATACACAGACACACATACAGAAACAACACACAGACCGACAGAGAGACAGCACACAGACAGACAGAGAGTCCACAGTGAACACAATGTTGCTGGTAATTTCATTATTTAACTTTAATATACAGTTTTCTTTTTAAAGTGGATAATACATAATATAAATAAGTTTAGAGAATAAAAATTAAAATGTATTACAGTAATTCCATTTGTCTAATAACTACATGAAGGTATTGTCAAAATTAATTAGTTTCAACACTTGACTCCACATGAGGGTTGTACCTGCATGTTCTCATAATCTAAAATTATTGTGAGGACAATGTTGTTTAGGACTTAGGACTCATCAAGTGATGAAACAATTGTAAAAAAATACTGTGCTATATTTTATGTTAAGGTGAAAAATTTGTATATTTTTGTGTTTCACAGACTACAAGTGTGATTAAAGAGAAAAAAGTTCATCAAATTATTGGAGTTATGGAGACAGGAAGTAAAGGGCTTCTGGAAGTTTTCACAGTGAAAGGTGAATCATTCTTCATCAGCGAATGTCTGTGGAAGCCCTTGGATGAGCTGATGTCTCAAGCGGACTTATACGTGCAGCTCACTACTGAAGGAGGAAATGTAATAACCATTGAACCGACTGACAAACCATGAGTGTAATACCTTGTCGTGTAATCAAAAATAATAACAAAAGTTCTTACATAATTTCATTGTTTAATTGTTATAATTAGATTAATTTTCCATACTCAGTACCAGTCACACACACACACACACACACACACACACACACACACACACACACACACACACACGAACACACACACACACACACAAACACACACAAACACACACACAAACACATAACTTTCTTAATATAAATGATTGTATGAATTCTGTTTATTGTCTTCAGTGAATTGTTAAGTTAAGTAGTTGGATTGGAGATGTAGGTGTTAAGTAAATGGTTGTAAATTGTTTTTAAACAAGTTGATGTGTAAGTTTTTTGGTGTTCAAAAATGAATAAAAATTGCATTTGGAGACCAGTTTTCTACAGTGTATGATAGCAAAGGGATGGTACATAATAGACATTTGACTAAGTACCACACTTCTCATTGATAGCTTTTAATCCATTCACTTTCTAGTCAGTTTATCACACTTTGACACTTTGACAATACTTTGACAATATCCACACATGAATAATATATACAGAAATTTTCTTTGCAACACAATTTAATGGTAAAAGCCACAGTTAAAATATCCATTACCTTATTCACTAATTTAGCTATTAAAATGTGAAATGTTTACTTTTAAAGAGAAGTTCAAGGACTGAACAGTTTTCGGAAAACCTTACATCATTACTCTTTAATCATCCTAATTATGGTAGTGATTGCATTACATCTGCCTACATTATCTAGGGAACGTTTCAGTTTGTGGACTGATATGTTTGAGAACTTCACCCATTTATATGGTAGCCTACACTGCTTTTAATCAAGTACTGAAATTTTCTGACTTCACGTGAACTCACCACAACGTTTCTACGAGGCCCTCGCGCTGCGCTCCCTCCTCCCCTTTTGCTGGCTTCGTCAGACGGTGAGTACACGCCGTCTTTTCTCTCGATTAAAATGATTAATATTTTAACTATAAACAGCTGTAAACGTCCTCTAACATGTCCTGACATGTCGTTGAACTGTAAGCGACGTAAAAACAATCCAAGAATGATCGAAATTAATTACTATTTTAACCATATGAACAAGTGTTTTTCAACAGTCTGAAGCTAGCTAACCGTTACCGTCGCTAACGGTAACGGCCGCTAACGGCTAATTTTAACACCATAAAAATGTTTCCAGCTCTTGTTAAACAGCAAACGAATTCAAACAAACCAATGAGCCACCAGATTTGTACATTCTTTAACCACAATGACGAAGTTAAAAGACCTGGCTAATGGCAGCTAGGGAGAAAGCAACAAAACTCATTATTATCCCACTTATAGTAACTAGGCTTGTACAGTAAGCTAGTGGTTAGTATTATGTTAACAGCTAGCTGTCTGTTCAACCACACCTGTAGATAATTAGGTGTGTTTTGTCTGAGGGATTCATATACAGTTAACTGCTAATGCTATCCTGTCTGGAGGGACTAATCAGTCAGAAAACCCATATTCTCAGTTAAAAGGTTTAATATGCACAGCTTAAAAGTTTATAGTTTTGTAGCTGAGTTAACTGTTAAGCTGATAGGGATCAAGAGGGGAGATTAGATTTTTTTTTCTCTGGTTCCATATACGGATATAAGGATTTTTACTGAAACCAGAATAAACATCTAACTCTTAAGGACTCTACAGTCTGACTGCAGCTGTGTCTTACAGATGTTTACTGTCTGTAAAGGTGAGACACATCAGATTGACCAGGTGGAAAATTAGTTCCTTGTATTTATTACTGATTTTATGTCCAGATGACTTTTAACATACTACTCTACATAGAAATGAAATGACTGCTTGAGTGACTTTTTTTTATTATTATTATTATTTATAGTCAGGTCATTATTCTGTAAGAACTTGTTTAAATGAAACTGGTACAATTAAACTGGACTCTTCATACAGCAGAACAGTTTGAACTGGATAATATATTTAAACTGAACTGGACTGTATCATTAAAAATGTCCTGAGAGGACCTGCTCATTATCTGGTGTTTTAGAAATTAGCTGCATTGAAGATTTTACCGTAAAATAAAATGGAAATGTGGTTTCATCAGTATTATGTGTGTGTGTGTGTGCTGGGGTTCTGACAGACTGACTTTTCTCAGTTCAGATAATAAACTGTTTATCTGTTTTTCTCAGACTAGCGAGAGAAACTCCTGGTGGTTGATCGACTGTTTGGTAAGTACAGACTGATTTAAAGCAGTGGTTCTCACTGTTTTAGAAAAAAAAGGAAATTAAAATACATCTAGACTGAGAAATGACTTAATATTTTTATATTTATTTGAGTTATTTGACAGGGACATTGCATTTGTACGTATTCACAAAATATTGTAGCTGATGTCATGCAGAGTTTTTAAGTCAAAGCTAGTTATCAGCTCTTGTCCAACACATTATTTATTAATACATATTGTAATAGCTGCAGCTATAAAACCAGCATCAGAAGAGATTCAGTGTGCTCCTGAGGTTCCTGACTCTAAAACAACCAGAAGAAACCTTTAAACATTTTCATGTCATGTTATCAGGATTTTACAGTCATGTGAAGCAGACAGTCCATCTTCTTCCAGTTCACAGGTGTAATTTATCAGGACATAATGAGAAGTTATCTGGTCCTCACCAGCTCTGAAAATGAACTTAATACACCATCAGATAAAAAAATACACATCTCTAACCATGCTGTTATTTAATGAACAAAAACATGAAATCTGATGAAGAACAAGTCACATTGATCTTGTCCTGATATGTTAAACTTTAGAAATGAAAGAGTGGACTTTGTTTTACCAGGACTGTTAAATCCACTAGGTCCTGATGGGCTGGATGGAGTTAAATGTGATGGAAGAAATGTTCAGTTTAATGGATGATGTCTTAAAAAATATGTTCTGATCAGTCAGCCTGTTCATTTTATATGTTAAGATAATTTTTTACATCCTGGTAACACAAGTAAAACTACAAACCAGTCTAGATGTGGAAAACTCAGGGTGTGTGGTGGTCGGGAAGCTGGAAGCTGATCAGGTATTTTATAAAGCCGACTGTCTCCAGAGAACAGAAGATGATCTCACACTGAAAGTCTCTGTTTTTATCCACGTATGTTCTCCTAAATTCAGCTTTATTCTGGAAGAAAATCCTGATCCTGGATTTTTTATGACTGTTTTTGGTTTGCTGTGAAACACTTTTAACATCTCAGCCAATAGAAACAGACGTGATGCTGACATCACTACCAGCTCAGAGTAACCAGACCCAGTAACCAGTAATCAGAGTAACTAACACGTGTTGACTTTACAAAGTGAGACATGAGTCAGTAAATCCATCATCATGTGATCAGCCAGACTGACTCAGGTCTAAACTGTAGATTCACTTCTAAACTTAAACATGAAGATTTATCCTCTGACTCTCTGAGCTGAGCTTGTCCAGGTGATCTGCTGAAGCCAGACTCTCCTCACCTGGAGGAAACTCTGTCAGTAACACAGACAGACCACAATGAGACACCTGGATGAGCTTTGACATTTCTGTTTCACAGCAAGCTGAAAACAAGCAGAGACAATCACACATTACAGGTTTTTACTGAAGAAGGTTCAGTTTTAGGAGGAGAGCAGGATGTTTGTTCAGTCAGTCTGAGCAGGAACAGATCAGACGTGAAGCAGAATAAACCTGGATGAAGGTGGAAGAGGAAGATAAATGGTTCAGTTTTACTTTATCATCACATCTGTGTTTGTTTTAAAAGCTGCTTTAGATTTCTGACATGAGATTTAACTAGCGGTCATCCAGACGTCTTCCTCCTCCGTCCAGGTGATGTTAGAGCAGCAGATTTAAACATTTCTTCTTCTCAGGTTTCTACATGTTAACACACTGTGTGCTTCCTGAACTCAGACCTGATCAGACTGGTCCAGTTCTCTGCTGCTGGCTGGATTTAACAGATATGAGGTCTCCCTCTGAGACTCTTTCAGCCATAAACACTGAATCAAGGAGCTGCGTGGAGCTCTACAGTAGAACATTTCACTGCTTTGTTTACTTAAAATCACACAGAAGAAATGTCTGACTTTACTGGACAGTAATGAAAGCATCTCAGGTCTTTTCTAGAAGAGTACAGACACGACTGTCCTCATCATCTCCAGTAAATAACGTCTCTGTAATGCTGCTGCATTCTGCTTCAGTGGCTCCTAAAGACACTTTGTTCTCATTTAAAGATGATGAATCCTGTTTTATTTACCACCAAACATGACTTATGGTTCTCAGGGATGGAAGAGATGAGACATCAAGATGGAAAATATAGAAAATATTCAGGTTAATTTAAGTGGAACTTCAGTTTTCTGCTGTTTGTAGAAAAATATGATTATTGATTATTGTCATGGGTTTTTAGTTAAAGGTCCCATATTATACACTTTATTCCCAATCTGAGACCATTCATTAATATCTAAATGAAATATTTCCGCCATGGTATGGACAAATCGACCCTCAGTTTGAGTGCAGCGGCTTCTCTTCACCTCCCTCTTTTTAGCAGCATCAGAAATGTGCCGTTTATGGTGGGCGGAACCCTGGTGGAGCAGCTCAGCTGTTGGCTCCGCCCATCGCATCGCCCGTCATGAGGTGATTGACAGGTTAGGCCTTAGCGGTTACTAGACGCTGATTACAGCGTAGTGAAGGATAAACAAACGCCGGAACACCGGAACCCATTCCTGAAGCCCCCATTACCGACCCAAACCGCGACGCACGGAGAACACAGCCAGCTACTCTCATCAATCTGATGCACAATGGCACCGGATACAAACAGTAGAAACAGTGACTTGGTTACATTTACAACAGTGCTAATATATTTTCAAGCTATCAGACTAATAAGGCCGAAACGATAAAATAACTGCCAGCTCTTACCTCTCCAGCTGTGTCACGGACAGTTGGTATTGAACCTGGCTTCAGCTTCAAACGGTTGGCGAAGCCTGCTTTCCATGCCCCCATGTTGTGGAAACAGTCCTCTTTGAAATGCTGGCCACAGACATGCAAAACCTTTGGAAGTTTTCCGGGTACATTTCCTCCAAAAATAAAATTAATCCACTCAGTCCTCGTGGGTTCAGTGGATGGAAGTAAAAAAAACGTTTTCGTGTTCATTTATGCAGCCACAAACAGAACAGTGCTTCTGTCGCTTAGCCATGTCCGCTAACGAGGGTTGCTGAAAAGGATAAACACTGGGCGCTAGGTGATTTTTAGAGGGCGGGCTTTGAGAGCCGGTAGGCGGGTCCATCGCTCTGTGGGGAGTGGTTATTGTCTCTGTGGGGAGTGGTTATTGTACCTTATGACGTCTTAAGGTACAGGTTTTCAAACTCGCTCAATTCAGCGCTTACTTCCCTAGAGGTGGAGCAGGGGGGAGAGAGAGCGCCTGAAAGAGTTTCACACTTACGGGTCTCCTACACATGCGGGGGACCAGTATGACTGTTCCAAAACCATTAAAAAGTGAATTTTGCATAATATGGGACCTTTAAGTCATTGTTTCCCCAACAGTACACAGTATTAAAGCTTTAAACACAAACACACCAGCAGCTACAGTCCAGCAAACACAGGTTATCTTAGTAACTGAAAAGCTGTTTTACCTCCACAGCTGGTTACTGACTTTAACCAGAAGAGATGGATCTGGTAACTAACCTGTCGTCTCTTTTCTCAGGCTGAGAGATTGTTTCCTGCTTCCTGTGCTTCTGCTGCGGTACGTATGATCATGTAGGAAACATGCAGCGTTCCTGTATTCTTACAGAACTCGTATCAGACGCCTCAGAGGAGAGTCAGTAAAGTTTAGATGACTTCCTGTAAAGTGGAGGATTGAACATCTGTAGTGGAGCTGCTTTCAGTGATTGTAGGAACACAGACATGTCGGCCACCATCAGCTCATACAGTCTCTGATTAATCTGCTCATATCTGTGCAGTTCAGACACATTCATGTTTCTTCTTAAACTACAGGAATGAGCTGTAAACATTAATAATTAGTCCAGCAGCTTGTAGAGAACCAAGCAGCTTCCACCACAGATGTTCATGTTTCACATGTAAACAGATGTTTCTCTGAGGATCCTGACATGTTCCTGGAAAGCTTTTAGTTCAGAAGATGTAGAACATCTACAGCTGTTATTTTACATCTGGACCATAAACACTTGGAGCCTCTGAGATGATGATCAGAGCTCCAGCCTCCAGTAAAACTAGTCAGGTGTCCACACTCAGCCAGTGGGACAGGATTGTGGTAAAGTTGTACTCAGACCTGTTCCTGCTACTTCCTGTTTAACTGCTGTCAATCATCCTGTCAGCGTGCAGCTGGTTAACATCCAGACCAGCAGACCTGGTCCTCTCAGACTGGATCCATGAACTGGAACATCCGTCATCACACAAGATGTTTCACAGCTGATCTGCTGCTGCTCTGCTTTCCTTCTGACCTCTGATCACTTCTGTATCGATCAGCAGCAGGACTGATGTCACCTTGTAGAAAGAGGACATGATATTTTTATCTTTGATCATGAGGCTTCCAGCCTCTGAATTCATCTTCTACCAGCAAGTTAAAGTCCAGAAAAGTCTGGATCAAAGCTCATCCTGTTGAGACCAGAGCAGAAGCAGTCAGCTGTGAGATCAGATGATGTGATGGTTTCTGGCAGTGAACTAACTCCTCTGTTTCTCCTCTCAGACTCCAGAGATAACGGGGTTCAGGATTCCTGCTCGTCTGGTAAGTGTTTATAGTAGATGGAGGTTGAGTCCATCACAGGACTGGATGTAGGAGGTTTTCACATTTAGACCTTTTCATCCTGCTTAAGTTCAGTAAATATTGTTATTGATCAGAGCTGCTGACCAGGTGAGTTCCTACATACGTGTTAATAAAAACACATCTAGAAACATTAAGCTGAAGTCAGACATGAGAGACGAGCTGTTCTACCTGTACATGGATCAGACCTGGTCCAGCAGCAGTGGACTGAGTCCACCAGTATAAAGCCGACAGTTTCCAGCTGGAACTTCCTGTTAGGTCCAGTTTAATGGATTTAACGACCACAGCCAGAAAGCAGCATGTGTTCATGTAATTATGACACGTTATTATGATCCGTGTGTTCCAGCTTCATCCTGGTTCCTACATTTAATAAATGAATCAGACCAATAAGCAGCTGCTGACTCTTCCTCTCAGACCACATCCAGGAGCTGAAACATGGATCATCATGTTACAGAACACCTGCAGCTCTGATGTTTTCTCTCTGCTCATTTATGATGTGTGATGGTCAGTTTAAGCTCTGTCATCAGTAACATGTAAACATGAAGTCTCCATCTGAGTTAATCAGCTGTTGGATCAGGAGAGAGCAGGTGAGTCCTGTCAGCCAGAGGTGGGACTAGACCAGAACAGCTGGATTGTTCTGGTCTACAAACTGCAGCTGCTCTGTGTTGAACTTGTTTCCTGGTCTGCATGACATCAGAGGAAGTCCACATCTACCAAGAGTACAATCTGCAGTGATCACCTGTGTTTAGTTCTGGACTGATCTGGTTCATGTAGACCAAGACCACACAGTATGGTCCTATGAGGGCAGCAGCCATGCTGGTTTTTAAAGTCTCCCTGCTCCAACACACCTGACTGAGTTGTTGTATTGGATCCATGTCAGTAGTCTGGTGTGTTGGAGCAGGAAACACTGAAAACCTGCAGGACTGCAGCCTTCGTAGGCCTGAGCCAGCAGTCCTGATGTAATAAGTCAGAGGGTCTGAGTGGGTTCTACGTTTCATGGTGCCACTTACTTTCACACAAACTGCTGGAAGTAGTGCTGCACAGAGAAACTTTGCTTTTCTTTCATCTGTCTCCAAATTTGAAGATCTGGGATGTAATTTTCTATTTTCATGTGTAAAGTGAATGATTGAACATCTGCAGCTTTAGGTCATTACAGACCTGTTACTAAACCCACATATCAGCTCATTCAGTCTCATATTGATCTAATATCTGAAGCTTAATGAACCTAGATTTAATCTGCTTCATGTGGCCTTTTTCAAACTGCAGGAATGAATTAGAGATATGACTAATTTAGTTAAATAATATAAGCAGGAAAAAAAGTGAAAAACAACTTTCAGAACATTTCTATAACAATGTTTCTGTAAGAATCCTGAAGTTACTGGACCAAAGCTTCTTATTAAATAATAAAGACTCATCCTTATATTTCATACAGTTGTACAGGAAAATGTGTTTTTAATAAGGCGGATTTATTTATGCATCATTTTATAATAAATAACATTAATGGGTCTCCACATAAGTTTGAATTGTGTTTCATTGAATTGATGATTTCAAACAATGTCTAATCAGTGTTTTCTGTCTTCCAGGTGTCCTGGTGTCCTCCACCTCTCTACCCCTCCCCCCCTCTACCTCTATCATTTTTGGATATCTATCTTTCCTGTCACTCTAGTGCATATCTATCTACATATTGGTTATTCTATCTTGTATCAATCTATCCCTCATCTATCTTTAGCACCTTATACCCCAGATAGGGTGGTGCGCCATTAGCACCTTATACCCCAGATAGGGTGGTGCGCCATATTGGTTTTTCTATCTTGTATCAATCTATCCCTCATCTATCTTTAGCACCTTATACCCCAGATAGGGTGGTGCGCCATTAGCACCTTATACCCCTGATAGGGTGGTGCGCCATATTGGTTTTTGATCTTTTTGGATTCTGATATATGACACCAGAAATATATGCCACCTGATATATGGACAAAGTTTTATGGTTCTCTGATCTTCTGTCTTAATGGACTCTCATTATTGGCCTTTCTGAAATATTTGGTTATAAACCCTCATCGGTAGTCCGTGGTGATCCTGCTGAGGTCTATCTGTTCTAATCCTGAGAGCATCTCCGCCCTCACGCTCTATCTCTCCGCTGTTCTGTCCTGTCCTGCACCCTTGCACTTACAATTGGAAAGAACATAGTTAACTGGAATTGCTATACAATAAAAATACTCTTCCAGATTTGACATAAACATTTAACATTAATTGGAACAAAGACAAATACAAGTTAGTTTGAAATATAAGCTTGTATATTTGTAGCAGAATAAAAGTCAATACACAAAAAAATTTGGCTGGACTTCAGACATATTTTATACTTTATATCATTTTGATCTTTTGATAGAGATCAGCTCAATTTATTCATCGCCAAAAGTACATCTTTAATACAGCGCTTGTGATTTGTAGTTCACTATTGAGATAAATCCACACATAAAAATCCTAATTGGATTATAGTAAAATCCAGAGCACTGTTATTTATCTTAGTTTGTTCCTGCTCCTCATTCTGGACTAACTGAAGGTTTGTGATCTGTAAGTATTTGTACTGCACTCACTTAAAGTTTGTTATTTGTGTTAAAATATATAAATAAAAGTAAAAAATAACCGCTAGAAGTTCCTGGAAGTCTTTATTTGCAGTGAATCAGCTGTTACTGCTCCTGTGCTGCTGCCACTCGACTCACTGCAGGTTTGTTTATTAAAGTCTTGCTATAAAAGACCACATCCAGCATTGGAGAAGCTGTCTGCTGTGTCTTCGGAGCTGGGCTGAAAGAAGGAATCCAGAGACCAGAAGCCATCTTCATCCAACCACTGTCACTGATTCTGCCGTTTTCCAGATTTGCTCATAAAACTCGATATAAACTATTCACAGATCTGAATAGAGTTTAGTGCAAAGCTAACAGTCGCATAAAACCAAAGAAGTAATCTGGTGTAACATCTGACGTAACTGATCAATATATTTCTAGGTATTGGATCTTTGTAAAACCTAATTAAAAATATAAATTGGCTCCTGAGAAATACAGAAAATCAGTATCTGATATTTTCTGTCTCCTAATAACAGTTACTGGTTTACTTTAACAGATTCCAGCTTATTCATCTCATTCAGATTAGTTTTTGAAGATTTAAGGACTTCACAGATATTTTAAAGAACGTGGTTAATTTACAGTTTAAAGACATTTTTGGGCGTGTTCTTGCTTGACCACTTGCACTGATTACATTTCCCTTTAAGAGTTCGTGCATATCAGATTATTTTCCAGTGAAAACTTTGTTGATTATTCACACCTATAAACTCCGTACCAAAACTTTTAGTAGTTTTGGGTCAACTGATAAATACTAGCAGATTGTGTAGCCTAAACATTATATTTACTGGTATAACTTTTTAAATAAAAACTGATAGAATCCTTTCAGTATATTGTTGTAAGTAGCACAACAGTTTGAAAATAAAACCTGCATAAATTCTGGTCTTCAAATATTAAATTTGTGCTTTTGAAGAGCATCAACAATGAGAAAGTCTCGTCAGAAGTCTCAAGCCCTGAAACGCAGATGGAAGGAGCAGAAAGAAGGAAAAGGTGAACAAGCACATTTCACTTCTCAGAGCCCCAACCAGGTAAATGTGTCTGTGCCATCCACTGAGAGATCTTCACCTGCAGCTCTGGTTTCAGATGGAAATGGTGGTATGAACAGATCACAAACTAATGTTCCCAGTGTATCACACACTTCAACTACACAGCAGATAAACCAGGCACAGCCACAAGTTTCTTATGCTGACATGGTAAAGAGAGGAAGTCTCAGAAATAATACGCCTGTTGTAGAGTCTTCTAGTGCTCAGCAGATAAACAGCAGAGATCAGACCAGTTTCTCCACTTCACCACCAGCTTCTGATGGTAAAACTGTCATGAATACTCCCCAGAATGATGCTTCTAAACACCAGGTAGACCAGAGTGTACCACCGGTATCTTATGCTGACGTTCTGAGGAGAGGACTTGATGCAGCTGGACCATCTCATGAACGCAGAATAAACGTGGAACCTCAACCATCTGTGACACGAGTGTGTGCTCCGAGGAGTCAGGATTCAGTCAGATATGGAGTTAAATCAAGAAACAAACAATGTGTAGCAAACAGTTTGATGTTTCTGTCGTTTCTCCATGAGGATGAAAACGTTACCAGAGCAGATCTTCAACGTGTTTTGGATAAAGGTGATGGACTGTACCGACAGATCATACAGAGGTTTCCTGGTAATGCCTATCTTGCTACAGATGAATTACCTGAACAAGTAAAAGCACGAAAGACTAAATACCACGTAGACCTGACTCAGCCATCTTATTATGGGAACTTTGGAGGTGTATGTGGTCTTCAGAGTCTTGAGACAGGACTGAACCGTTTGTCTACCGATGTACAGTATGCAGTGCTCATCATGGGCGGGTTATCGATTGCAGTCTTTCGAACTACTGATGGTCGATTTGGCTTTTTTGACCCACATCGAAGAACCAAACATGGACTGCCAGTACCACCAGGAATTTACAACATTGGGAGCGCTATAATGCTGATATTCACACATCTGACTGACCTGATCAACCGGATCAAACTAATCTATAATAGATTTCACATGCCATTACATCGTGAATATGAGCTCAAGCCCCTGTCATTTTACACGGAAAACTCATCCAGCCTGGAAAATGCTGAACCAGACAGAGAAAAAAGATCAACACCTGTTGATACACCAACTCTGGTGGATGAATCAAACACATGTACAGCCACTGATCAGTCTGATAACATTTATACAAACACTCACACTAAAGCTGTTGAACAACCCGACACTGATGTGGGATGTTTTGCAACACAGGACTGTCTTTCAAAAGAATCAAACGTGACAGCTCAAGTATTGATCCCTATCACTGAGATTTCTGCTGATGTAGCAAATGGATCCAGTGAACCTGTGACACAATCTCCTGTTATCAGTGTTGAACCAGAACAGAGGGAAATTGCTTCATTTGCAGCATGTAATACCATTCAGTGTGAAACAAATCTTTCTTCCCCAACAATACATAGACCAACTAAAGACCTTTCTGATGCTACGCTGCAACAAATCGCTTGTAAACTGTCCAAGTATAGTAAAAACGAAAGGCAAAAAATGAAAAGGAGATTATTAATGACAGAAAAACCAAGAAAACAAAAAGTTGATAAAAAACAGAAAGAGAGGCAGCGATATTCTTCTAATGAACTTTATAGAGCAAAGAAAAAATGTTCCTCTACAAAGAGATATCAAAACAACCCTAACGTTAGACAAAAGAAAACTCAGTACATCAGAGATCAGTACAAACATAATGCTGAATTTAGAGAGAAACAAAGATCATTTATCAGGAATTCTTACAGAGAAAATGCTGAATTTAGAGAGAAACAAAGATCATTTATCAGGAATTCTTACAGAGAAAATGCTGAATTTAGAGAGAAACAAAGATCATTTATCAGGAATTCTTACAGAGAAAATGCTGAATTTAGAGAGAAACAAAGATCATTTATCAGGAATTCTTACAGAGAAAATGCTGAATTTAGAGAGAAACAAAGATCATTTATCAGGAATTCTTACAGAAAAAATGCTGAATTTAGAGAGAGGCAGAAAAAGTACATGAAGCAGTGTTACAGACAAAATGAGGTGTTACGACACACAAAAAAAACATATATCAGAAGTCGATACAAACAAAGTAAAGAATTTCGAAACAGTCAGAAAAACTATATTACTCAACGTTATGCAAATGACAGATTATTCAGACTCAGACACAAACAAGTGATGAAACAATTGATGAGAGACAGATACAATAACAACCATTCTTTCAGGATGATGCATAAGATCAGATGTGCTGTGAATGTAAAAAGGAAATATAGACGAATGAACAGACAAACTCACAATGTAGAAACTGAACCAGAGAACAGAATAAATCCCATTGTAGAGCAGAACCAGAGTGAGCCAGAGAACAGTTTAATCAATGAAGCAATATCTGTCTTCAGATCAAATATAACTGCAGGTCCCACCTTTGTTTGTTCTTCATGTGAAAAAGCATCTTTTCCCAACCAAGTCAAAGTTTGCAAAAGATCAAATTATAAGAAAAATCCAGATGTAGTTGCACAGTGCCTGACAGGAAAGTACGTTCATGTTTGTGATGAATCCTGTATAAATGAGCAGTGCTCTGTGCCCAATGAGAGAAAAAAAGAGTGGATTTGTAACACATGCCATGAACATCTTAAAAAGGGGAACATGCCAAGACTTTCTGCAGCAAATAACCTTCAACTCCGTAAGATTCCACCTGAACTGTGTGATCTAAACATCTTGGAGAGACATCTGATAGCAAAGTGCATACCATTTGCTAAGATCATTCCTCTACCTAAAGGCAGACAAAGACTCATACGTGGAAATGTGGTGTGTGTTCCATCAGAAGTCAATGAGACAATTAACATGTTACCTAGACTACGGTCTGAGTCTCAAGTTTTACGAGTAAAACTGAAAAGACGTCTGTCTTATAAAGGTCACCAGCTGTTTCAGTCTGTCACCTGGTCCACACTTGTTCAAGCACTTCTCACGCTGAAGCAGATCCATCCCCAGTATCACGATATTACTATCCGAGACGAAGCTGAACTCTGTGATCCAACACTTCCTGATGCAGACGATGATGATAATGATGATGTAAGCATGGGAGAGGATGACTATGATGAAGCTGATTTAATGGAGATTGACATGATTGAAAAAGATGCACTGTGTGATGCAGAAAATGAGCCTGAAAGTGATCAGGACATGCAGAGTGACACTGAACCGGAACACAGAGATGATGCAGAACCAGATGATCTACCAAATGGAGGTTTTGCTATAGAATCGTGTCTTCAGCCTGTTGACATATCAGATGAGATTCTCGGTTACACCGATAGCATCTACTGTGTTGCTCCAGCAGAAAGAAATGATCCAGTCAGCTTTTTCAAAACACCAAAACTTGAAGCCATAGCGTTTCCCTGCCAATTTCCTACGGGTCAGAACACCATAGATGAAGCTCGAGAAACATATGTCACACCTAGTGGATATTTCAAGTCCAGACTTTTCCACATTGATGAGCGGTTTGCTAGAGATCCTAATTATCTGTTCTTTGCACAGTTTGTCACTGAAATTCATTTGGCCAATTCCAGCATGATGGTACAGTTGAGAAAAGGAAAGACAAAAACCAGAGATGGAAGAGAAATAAACTCAGCCATGTTACAGGACAGAACAGAAGTTCAGAAGCTGGTGAGAAATAAAGATGCAGTCAGATTCATGATCCCACTAAGAGGAACTCCTGCATACTGGGAAAGAACCTCCAAAGACCTTTTTGCTATGATCAGACAGTTGGGAACTCCTACGTTCTTTCTGACTTTTTCTGCTGCTGAATTCAGATGGCCTGAAGTGATAACAGCTATAAAGAGACAGCAAGGTGAACACGTAGATTTTGAAGCTCTAAACTGGTCAGAAAAAAGTGAAATTCTCAGATCCAACCCTGTCACATCCATGCGTATGTTTGATAAGCGCATTGAAGCCCTGTTCAGAGACCTGCTTCTCTCTCCTTCACAACCTCTGGGAGAAATTATTGATTTTTTCTACAGACTGGAGTTTCAACACAGAGGAAGCCCACATATACATGGTCTCGTTTGGGTAAAGGATGCTGTAGAACTTGATGTAAATGACGATCAGACTATCTGTGATTTCATTGACAAATACATCTCAGCCCAGCTGCCTAACCCAGACACACAACCTGAACTGTACAGGAAAGTGAGTGAGCTCCAGAAACACAGTAGGAACCACACAAGAACCTGTTTCAAGAGTGTAAACTCTGGTTGTCGGTTTGGTTTTCCAAAGCCGCCCTGCAGAAAAACCATGATTGTGAGACCTGATGAAGAAGGAGACATTAACGCTGCCAAAGAGAAACTGAAACCTCTCATGGACCTGCTTAATGAACCTGAAATTGCTTCCTTGACTTTACAACAGATCCTGGTTCGTTGCAACCTGACGCTGCAAGAATATGAAGGATGTCTTCAGTTGATGAACAAAAAGATTGCCGTCCACCTGAAACGAGATCCCAAAGACTGCTGGATTAACGGTTACAACCCACATCTGCTGAAAGCCTGGGATGCTAACATTGACGTTTCATATATTGTCAATGCTTATTCCTGTGTGGAGTATCTCTGTAAATACATTACAAAACAGGAGACAAATCTTTCAAACTACTTGACAGATATGTTACAGAACGCAGACAGAGACAATGTCAATGAGTGTGATGAGATGCGAGCCGTCATGCAAGCTTACTCAAAGAAAAGAGAAGTCAGTGCTCAGGAGTGTGTGACTCGTGCATGTGGAATAAAAATGAAAAAGTCTTCACGAAGCACAATTTTTGTTCCAACGGAAGAAAACTGCTGTAAAATGAGTCGTTCTATAGCATTCTTGGAGGAACTGCCACCAGAATCTTGTGACGTCTGGATGACAAGTTTGAATGACAAGTACAAAGCCAGACCAGAGAGACCAGAGTATGAGGAGATGTGTTTGGCTGATTTTGCTGCTAACTGCAGATTTGTCAAGAGTGAAAATGCTAAAAAGGACGACGTTTTTCCACTGCTCAATGGACTAGGATATGTTCAACAGCGTAAAAATGATAAAACTGCTATTATCAGATATTACCACTGTTCAAAGGAAAAGCATCCTGAAGAATTTCATGAGAGATTACTGAGACTGTACCTTCCCCACAGATCAGAGCAGGAATTAAAAAGAAACTTTCCTACATATCAGTCTTTCTACTCTTCTGGATGGGTGGTGCTACCCGGATCAAACCATTCTGTCTATGTGAAGAACATTGTCAAACACAACAGAGACAAGTACGAGAAACACAGCGAGGCCATTGAAGAAGCACTGGAGGAGTTTGAGGAGAACAGAAACATTGTGATCGATGAATGGTGTAATCTTGCTCCAGAATCTGAAGTTGTGAGGTTGGATTGTGACGAGGACATGATGGTAAGAGAGCTAATCAATGAAAATGAGCAGGAAAATGTTCCTGACCTTTGTCCTCAGTCTGATGCTGCAACAGAACTCAGTGCAATCAGAGAAGCCCCTGCCATTGATCCAACTGTTCTCAGACAAATGTATCAGAACCTGAACCAGAAGCAGGCCTGTGTGTTCTATGCAATCAGAGACTGGTGCATCAAACGTGTCTGTTCTGTCAATCAAGAGCCATTTTTCTTCTATGTAAACGGTGGTGCAGGAACAGGAAAGTCTCATCTGATTAAATGCATTCACTCAGAAGCATCAAAGATACTGAGCAGACTGCCGAGACATGCAGAGGAAGCCGACATATCGAGCCCTACTGTTTTTCTCACTGCATTTACGGGAACTGCAGCTTTCGGGATTGGTGGTACAACGTTGCATTCTCTCCTTCGCTTGCCTCGCAGTTTAAAACCTCCCATTCAAGGACTTGGCAATAAACTGGATGAAGTCAGAGCTGAACTGTACAATGCTGAGATCATTATCATTGATGAGATTTCTATGGTTTCCAAGCAGCTTTTTGCTTATGTGGATGCCAGACTGAAACAGATCAAGGGTAATAACAGACCTTTTGGAGGAATGTCGGTCCTAGCTGTTGGAGATTTTTATCAGCTACCACCAGTACGACAGTCTAAACCTCTCTGTGTGCACGACCCATCTCAGATTGACCTATGGCAGGAATATTTTCAGATGATCACCCTGACTGAGATCATGCGTCAGAAAGATGATGTTGCCTTTGCAGAAATGCTGAACAGGATTCGAGTGAAGGAGAAAGATGAGGAACTGTCTGAGTCTGACAGAGAATTGCTGACACAAGCCATCACTCAACCAGAACTTTGTTCCACCGATGTTCTGCACATTTTCCCCACAAATAAGTTGGTTGAAGATCACAACTCAGCAACGCTGTCTCGGTTATTTTCTGACATCATCACTGTTGATGCAGACGACTTCCAGAAAGATTCTCGATCAGAAAGAATGACACGGCAAGACAAACCCAGCAAAGGAGGACGCAATGATTTACCTGACACCTTGAAACTTGCGGAAGGAGCTCGTGTCATGCTCACCAGAAACATTGACATACAGAAAGGATTGGTGAATGGTGCCTTTGGTACTCTGATGAAGGTGATTACTTCTGAGACGGATCAACGCATCACAAAGCTTGGGCTGAGAATGGACAGTCAAACAGCTGGAAGACGTAGTGGACCTGCAGGATCTGACGATCTGGTTTACGTGGAGAGAGCAGAGGATACTGTGAAACAGAAAGGAGTGGTACGTAGACAGTTCCCCGTAAAGCTGGCCTTTTCTTGTACCGTGCATAAAACTCAAGGCTTAACGACACATGCAGCTGTAGTTTCCTTGGAGAAGATCTTTGAAGCAGGCATGGCTTATGTGGCTCTAAGCAGGGTGACTTCTCTCAGCGGACTTTATCTGTTGGACTTGGATGAGAAGAAAATCTATGCCAACCCTGAAGTTACTGCAGCCATCCAGACCATGAGACAAGCCAGTGTGGATGACATGATGCCTCTTCTTCCTCTGAGAGAAACAGTTAACAGGCCTGACACTCTGACCGTTGTCCATCACAACACAGAGGGACTGCCTTCTCACATCGATGACATCAAGAGACATCATGAACTGTGTCTGGCTGATGTACTGTGTCTAACCGAATCTCACCTGCAGGGCTCCTTTGTTGCAGACAGTCTTCAGCTGGATGGATTCACCTTGTACAAGCGTAACAGACACGTGTCGTACACAAATGTTCCTCAGATGGCCAGCAGATGTGGTGGTGGAGTTGCTGTTTATGTGCGAAACCACATTCAGGTGCATGAAAAACAGTATTTGCATAATGTGACTGATCTTGAGTTTGTAGTTCTGAAGGTTGAGGCTGCAGTCCAGGCACTGATCGCAGCAGTGTACAGACCCCCCAGCTACAGTTTGAGACGCTTCCTGGAAAACATGGTAAGCCTTCTGGATGCACTGGAGACGATGGACTGTCACCCTGTAATTGTTTGCGGCGACTTTAACGAGAATCAGGTACCCACTTCTCCCAAGCCCATTTTGGAGCTGTTCCAGTCTAAAGGTTATACACAGCTGATCACATCTGCCACCACAGACAAGAACACACTCCTCGATCTGGTTTTCATTTCCCAGCCACAGCAGATTCTCCATTCTGGTGTCATGAGGACGTACTGGAGCTACCATAACCCGGTGTTCTGCATCGTTTCCACCAGTGAACCATGAACATGTCTGGTGAGTTTTAAAGACGACGTTCATTTGAAAAACACTTTACTTTGTATTTTGGTGTACAGATCAGTGAAAAGTGTGCAAAAATTTAATAAATCATGAATACAGAGAAATCATGGTACAGAGAAATTATGGGAACAGAAGTAATGATACCGAATATTTATGGAAACAGAAATAATGATACAGAATATTTATGGAAACAGACATAATAGTACAGAATATTTATGGAAACAGAATTAATGGTACATAACTTTTATGGATAGAGAATTAATGGTAGAAAATAATTATGGAAATAGATTTTTGGCCTGTGCATTTACCTGGGTGGGTTGGGTTTGGGTTGGTAAATGCACAGGCCAAACATGGTGAGCCTTCTGGATGCAGAAGAATTCCCATGCAGTGCAGCGGCTGGTTTTGCACATACCAGCAACTGCTTGCAGCATCCAGAAGGCTTACCATGCAGTACAGCTGCTGGTTTGTATACATCCAGCAGCTGGACTACAGCTGTTCAAAATAACTACATCAACACACCAGAAAGCATGAGCTTCCTGGTGTATTGATATACCAGCTGATACCCACAGGGTGCAGGGCATGGTGGGTTCGGGGTGGGGTGGGCAGTCAAAGGAACCATCACTGATTTATTCAGCTATTCACAGTTTCACTGCACTATTTGTGTGTACTTAGAGCTGAATGGCCAAATCTTTGACACGAGGATGTTTTTACCGGCAGAAAAGATGTTTTTGTTTAGAAGTTTCTTTTTTAGACGTGTGTACTCCAGACAGGAGACATGTTCTCCTGTGTCCTCTGTGACAACTTCATCCAGCACAACCATCTGCAGAAGATCTACACCATCACACTTCTACATCATCTTCATGAACTATTGGTGCAAACAAGAGACACCACTGCTGGACCACACAGAGAAGTCTTCTACATGCTGCCATCCCAGTCTTTCTTCAAGTAGGTGAGGAAATGTCACCTGTGAAGCTTCACCTGACCACCTGGCTGGGCCTGAGAAAGACCACTGACATCATGCTGCCATGCTGCACAACAACAACAGAGGAAGCAAGACTTCACGGGACTAAGAGACTCCTCCTCCTCCTGCCAGTGACCTGAGTTCCTCACAGTAGAAGAAAAGGTAATGGAATTATTCATTATTATTGTAATTAATATATATTAATCCATGTTGCTGATTACAGCGTCTAAGACCATTTGCTTTGTGTTTATCAGCTCTTTCTCTGCTGTGAGTCTTTCTCTTCACCATCGATCCTGATCATCAATACTGTCATCAAAACTCCCAAAGCATCTTAGTGTGAAACTGCACTGGCCAGGAGAAGACTGGACCTGCAGCACATTTAAGGTATATATTTATCATGTGCTATGCAGGCTTTCAGCTGGTGGTCTTAAATGAATTGAGTTAATACCAACATGTGTTTATCCATTTCTTTTCCTCAGGACCAGTTCCATGTTCATGCCTGCATGACACCAGCTCTTAAAAAGAGTGTAGCAAAGGGCCTTCTCAGTAAGACTCAACCTTCCTGTGTGCAGCAGAGACTGAACTGGTCCATGGAGGCAGCAGATGATCAGCCTCTGGAAAAGGAAACCATCACATGGTGAACACACCGTACATCTCCACTGTGACAACATGTTCTCAGACTGTCTAGAATGCACCAACACACTGGACCACCACCAATGTAAAAACAGAACTGAACTCAGCTTACACCACCAGTCTTTGTAAAGACTAAATGTTATAGTATAGTTTCATATTATTTATAGTTAAAGAATTAGTTTTGCAGTAATAATAGTAATGAAAGAATCACAATAACTGCCAATTATAATAAAATAATTATTTAATAAAGCATATTTATAACATAAATTAAAAGTTAATAATTTCCAAGTGAATTCTATTAAATTAAAAACAGATTATTCCCCTGATAATAAATTATAATGTTGTAAAGGTTATAGTTTTATTTGTTCTGTTAGCTTCCTCTTTGGTTCCTTTGACTGCCCACCCACCCGAAGACACTCTGTTTATCTTCAGAGTGTGTTGGGGTGTGAACAATTGTCCATATTCCGTATAATCATATGGAATATATAAGATGTATATATTTACATATATATGTGTCTGTATGTGTATGTGTATATACATATTTACTGTATTTTGTGTCAGTTGCTATTATTGTATATTATAAGAATAATAGGTATGTTTATAATTATCATTAGAAATAATAATAATAATAATACATTTTATTTGTTGGCGCCTTTCTAGACACTCAAGGTCACCTTACAGTATAAAACACAAAAACAAATCAATAAATACATTAATAAATTAAAGCAGCGTGAAATTTTACAGTGAGTATGCCAGTTTGAACAGATGTGTTTTGAGTTTGGATTTGAACAGTTGTATGGAATCAGAGTTACGGAGGTCTGGGGGGAGGGAGTTCCAGAGATGAGGAGCAGAGCAGCTGAAAGCTCTGCTCCCCATGGTAACAAGGCGAGCTGGGGGGACGGTGAGGTGGATGGAGGAGGAGGATCTGAAATGATTATTACAGTACAGTAATTATACTGATTATTTATAGAAAGCATCCAGCAGGACTCACACATACATATGTTAACTTTAGATGCTGACTGTGCCTAATATTTAGGCCTTAACAAAAATGAATTGCCTAAATGAAATGGGGCATTGCAATGCCATTTAAAAACTTGGCATTTTCCACCATAAAGACTGCAAATGCAGCTAACAGCAGGTCCACAATTCAGTTAACAACCACAGCATCACAGTGTTGAAGCTGAAGAGACGGCCAAGCTAGCAAAGCCTGGAACATGTTTGTGTGAGTCCTGCTCAAGTGTGGGGTATCTGCTGGTATGTAGGTAGAAAACACATATCTACACTTAACCTTAACTAATATAGACCCCAGTTAGAGACAAACATCATATAAAGAATATAATGTGACCAAATATATTGACAATGATCCTCAGGGTGTTCAAAGTAGTTCTGAAATGCCCACAACTAATGAGGAGGTCACACAGGCCACATCCAGAGATGTGAGTCGTCTTGTAGTTTTACGTTCAACCTGGGGTAACTCAGGTTATGTGTTCATAGATTTCACTAATAATATGATTATCTGGAGTGGGGCTGGGTCTATGAAAGACTGTGTGTACCCACATCGAAGCACAAAAGAAAAGTCTGATGGGATGTGGCTCCACATATCCATTTAAACTGTGATATGTATTTTTTTTATTACTATTAATGCCCAACAAAGGGTGATGTTTGTTTGAGTGTGTGCTATTAATAGCTTTTTGATTTTCCAATGTTTTATTTCGTATAATTGCTGGCATTTAATATGATTACGTTTATCAAACAAAGCCAGTGCTTTCTTTAGGGTGGAGAATTCTCTTTTTTTCTTTTGTTTGTTTGTTTTGTTTAGTTAGATTCTCCTACTATTTTATTTACATTTTTTAATATATCTGTTAAACTGTATTGTACTTGTGAATGTTTCAGTCATAATGTTAATATAAAGTATATTTGCTTTGGATATTGCCACATTTTCTTGGAGAAAATGTTTAAAATCTGTGCTGTAATTGCAGATGTTCTGCTTTCTTTGTTAAAATGGCTATTTTTTTTTCTAATAGTGATATTACTTTGATGTGTTATATTTATTCAATCTGAAATGTTATCAAACTCTGGTTAATCTAAAAAGTCTAATTTGTTCCATTGTTATAAAATTAATTTCTGCCACATTTATTTTTCAAATTGTCATTCATGTTACTACATTTACAGATTATTGAGTTTCAATGTAATCTATGGCTTCCTTGATTAAAAATGTCTAACTTCTACTTATACAAACTCCACTGATCTGCTTTGTAGAAAGAATAATAAAAATGCACATTTTGAATATTGTCAGACTGAGTTTGAGATTATTCTCCTATTGAATTAAACTTAATTACTACTTGTGCTAAGACTTCAGCAGAAGGTTTCAGATTTTGAGCTTTAAAGACTAATAGTCTTCACTTCAGCTGCATAAATACTTTGTCAACTAGCAGATTGCACCTGTCTTCAAACCTCTTCAACTATATTAAGCACATTTAAGTTAAACTTTTCATCGTTTCATCATATTTTCTCACCAGTGTCAGCTTTTCTTTTGCTTTTTACAATGATTTATTCCACTTTTCACCACTTCAGACCCTTAAAACTGAGAATCATATAGTTCAAGTATAACTACATTTGAAATATATCCAAACAATCTTTAACAACCACATTTCAGCACTCGGTCTGTCCGACATGTTCTGTTTCCTTCAGCACCATGGACAGCAGCACTGTTTGTCTGTTGTGAGCGTTCACACACCTCCTGACAGCACCATGGACAGCGGCAGTTTTTGCACTTCAACCTTTCAACCTTTCAACCTTTCAGCACTTTTAAATTCCACTTTGAGCTATAAATACTTAAACAATTAATTTCAGCTTAATAAATACTTTTCAAAAGTCACATTTCAGCTATCTTTCACTATCTTCAGCCATCTTTTCAGCATTTTATTTCAATCATTCAGCATGACAGCATTCACACATGCTGTTATGCAATAACAGCTTTTTCTAGTGATAGAATTGTTTTTCCCTCTTCTCTGGGGTGTGAACATCGGTCGTCCGCCTACTCCTCTCGCAGCGTTCGGGCCACAGACTCCGTTCATACATCAAATCGATCGGCTCGGCCTGTAGATGTCTGCTATGACTCCTGTTGTCTGTATCTATTAAACTTTTTAAGATATCGAGGGTTGTTCGACCCACCATTTTTCCATAGGAATGAATGGGGAATCTTGGCAGAGCCTCCAAAAACATGGTCTCCTTTGAAACCTTTCTTCTCCTGCATACTTTGGGCTAGAGACTCCATTCAAAGTTTAAATCGATCACAAGGGACTGGGCTATAAATCTTCTATTCAGAATTTTGATATCTTTTCTGGTTTATGAGATATGCCAGGTTAAAAATCACTAAAACTTGGATATCTGTTTCACACTCTGATTTTTCAGCTTTTTTCACTCCTCAAACAAACTCTCATAACTCCTACACCGTTTATCGTACAGACACAAATTATATATCAAAACGGAGGAAATCTTCTTGGCTACAAATGAACCCTGGATGATAATGGAGCTGGGAGCTACGGATTTTGAGCTACGCTGCTCTAAAGTCTACCTACGCCCTCCATTGAACTCCATTCTAAAGGCCTTCTGGACTCTGGGCCCAAAGTGCATTTCTCCTGTGTTTTCAACCCGCCACCATTTAAATTCTGTTCGCATTACAGTAAAATAAATTACATCCCTGCGTTCCCCAGACCCTCCTGGCGCTCACGGTGAAAAAATTATCTGGATAACTCTTATAGTTTTCTTTTAATGAACAGTTGTTCGGGAGGTGCGCAGAGTGATGAGAACAGTGCAGCTCTGGTCTCTTCTCTGTGTGCCTATCAGCTGAGGTGGGGGCCGTCGTCATGACAACTCACTGACTGCTCTCAGCTGTTAGGAGCCAGCTGACCTTTGCCCTAATCCATTCAGTTTTATTGATCCAGATCATGGACTTCTCACCTGGTTTTGGCCTCCTATTGAGTCCAGGCATGTCCCTCTGTCCTCTTCTCCTGTCTCCTCCTTGTCCATCTCATTACAACAGGCCACATGTCCTCCTCTATCTCTCCTCCTCTGTCTGTCCTCTCATCATGTCTTTTGCTGCTCATTTACATGATGGACTGTGTTTAAGCTGCCAATTCACCTCTTTTTCAGCTCTTTCTGCCTTTTACAATCATTACTTCTACATTCAACCAGTTCAGCACCTTTAATATTCACTTTCAGCTGTAAATCCTTTAACTATTTACTTCAGCTTCATGATTACTGCAGCTGGTGCTTAAGGAAGCAGACTTCGGCCATTTTCAGCCATGTTGAACTGTCTTAAGCACATTTAAGTTAAACTTTCCACCATTTTAACTACATTTAAACACCAGTTTGAGCTTTAAATCCTTCCAACTACTGACTTAAGCTTCATATATACTTCTTCAACAACCATATTTCAGCCCTTTTCAGCCATCTTCAGCGATCTTAAGCACATTTCAGTTCAGCTTTCCACCTTTTTAACTACATTTAAACACCTGCTTGTGCTTTAAATCCTTCCAACTATTGACTTAAGCTTCATATATACTTCTTCAACAACCATATTTCAGCCCTTTTCAGCCATCTTCAGTAATCTTAAGCACATTTCAGTTCAACTTTCCACCATTTTAACTACATTTAAACACCAGTTTGAGCTTTAAATCCTTCCAACTACTGACTTAAGCTTCATATATACTTCTTCAACAACCATATTTCAGCCATCTTCAGCGATCTTAAGCACATTTCAGTTCAGCTTTCCACCATTTTAACTACATTTAAACACCTGCTTGTGCTTTAAATCCTTCCAACTATTGACTTAAGCTTCATATATACTGCTTCAACAACCATAGTTCAGCCCTTTTCAGCCATCTTCAGTAATCTTAAGCACATTTCAGATCAACTTTCCACCATTTTAACTACATTTAAACAGCAATTTGTGCTTTAAATTGTTGAACTCTTCATTTCACCTTCATATATACTTCTTCAACAACCATGTTTCAGCTCTTTTCAACCATCTTCAGCAATCTTAAGCACATTTCAGTTCAACCTTTCAGACTTTCAGCACCCTTTAACTCCACTTTGAGCTTTAAATCCTTCAACTTTTCACTTCAGCTTAATAAATACTTATTCAACAAAGACATTTCAGCCTTTTTTAACCATCTTCAGCCACTTTTCAGCATTTTATTTCAATCATTCAGCATGACAGCATTCACACTTGCTGTTATGCAATAACAGCTTTTTCTAGTTGTGTGAATGCTGTTAAGCATTCACACTATAGTTTTCCTGTTTTTATTTATTATTATTATTCCATATTCTTCCGCCGTTTTTCGGCACCTTTCTCCTTCTGCATTTTTTGTGCTATTTCAACAATTTTGGTATCAAAACGTTCAGCTCGTTCAGGACATTCCTGCTCTGACTTTTGGTATTTATAACTTTTATACTTTTTAAAATATTTAACTTTAAACAAAAATATTTTGCCATTGAAATCTATTGAAAACCTTTCAGCTCATTCAAAAACTTCTGCTTCTTTCAACTCCTACTACTTTTACATACTTTCAGCTAGAAACACCATTCAAACTTTAAACAACTCACAACGGATTGGGCTATTTGAAAATGTCTTTTTTTGCCGATATGTTTTACGGTTTTGGATTTATGGAAGTTTAAATATCATAAAAATTTTCATTTTCAACAAAATCTCTCCCACTCTAGCACCCTCTAGCTTTTCAGCCTCTTCCGCTACTCCAAACAAATTCTCATAACTCCTACAATTTTCATTGTAGAGACATAAATTATACATCAAAACGGAGGAATTTAAGTTGGCTTCGAACAGAACCAAGCACGACAGAGCTGGGACTTATAGATTTGGAGCTAGGCCTCTCCAAGCGAGGAAAAGTCAACTTTTGCTCCTATACCCTTCCATTCAAATCAGAGGCAGGATTCTGGGTCAAAGTGCATTTCTCCTCTGTTTTTAACTCGCCACCATTTAAATTCTGTTCAAAGTAGGGATGAATAAATTACATCCCTGCGTTCCCCAGACCCTCCTGGCACTCACGGTGTAAAAATTATCTGGACAACTCTTATAGTTTTCTTTTAATGAACAGTGGTTCGGGAGGTGCGCAGAGTGATTGGAACAGTGCAGCTCTGCCCTCTGCTTGTCAGTTAAGTGAGGGGCCGTCGTCATGACAACTCACTGAGTGCTCTCAGCTGTTAGGAGCCAGCTGACCTTTGACCTCATACATTCAGTCTTATTGATCCAGATTATGGATTTCTCACCTGGTTTTGTCCTCCTAATGAGTCCACATATGTCTCTGTCCTCTTCTCCTGTCTCCTCCTTGTCCTTGAGGCCACATGTCCTCCTCTATCTCTCCTCCTCTGTCTGTCCTCCCATCATGTCCTTTGCTGCTCACTTACATGATGGACTGTGGTTCAGCTGCCAATTCAACTCTGTTTCAGCTCTTTCTGCCTTTTACAATCATTTCTTCTACATTCAACCAGTTCAGCACCTTTAATATTCACTTTCAGCTGTAAATCCTTTAACTATTGACTTCAGCTTCATGATTACTTCAGCTGGTGCTTCAGCAAGCACACTTCAGCCATTTTCAGCAATGTTGAACTACCTTAAGCACATTTTACTTCAACTTTCCACCATTTTAACTACATTTAAACAACTATTGACTTCAGCTTCATATATACCTCTTCAACAACCATAATTCAGCCCTTTTCAGCCATGTTGAACTATCTTAAGCACATTTCAGTTCAGCTTTCCACCTTTTAAACTACATTTAAACACCTGCTTGTGCTTTAAATCCTTCAAACTATTGACTTAAGCTTCATATATACTGCTTCAACAACCATAATTCAGCCCTTTTCAGCCATGTTGAACTATCTTAAGCACATTTCAGTTCAGCTTTCCACCATTTTAACTACATTTAAACACCTGCTTGTGCTTTAAATCCTTCCAACTATTGACTTAAGCTTCATATATACTGCTTCAACAACCATAATTCAGCCCTTTTCAGCCATCTTCAGCAATCTTAAGCACATTTCAGTTCAACATTTCAGCCTTTCAGCACCTTTTAACTCCAGTTTGAGCTTTAAGTCCTTCAACCTTTCACTTCAGCTTAATAAATACTTTTTCAAAAAAGACATTTCAGCCTTTTTTAACTATCTTCAGCCACTTTTCAGCATTTTATTCCAATCATTCAGCATGACAGCATTCACACATGCTGTTATGCAATAACAGCTTTTTCTAGTTGTGTGAATGCTTTTAAGCATTCACACTATAGTTTTCCTGTTTTTATTATTATTTTCTATTATTATTATTCTTCCGCCGTTTTTTCGTCGTTCAACATCTTGAGCTAGCTTCAGCCGATTTCAACAATTTTGGTATCAAAACGTTCAGCTCGTTCAGGAGATTCCTGCTTCTATTCAACTTTTTGATATCTGTTCAACTTTTCAAGTTATTGATCATTTATTGATCTTCAGCTCCCATTGAAATCAATAGGATTTCAGCTCTTCAGCCTTCAACTCCTTCAAAACTTTCACCTCTTTCAGCTCTTAGAACTTCAGCATACTTTCAGCTAGAAACACCATTCAAACTTTAAACAACTCACAAGGGATTGGGCTATTAAACTTCTATTCAACTTTTTGATATCTTTTAGCGTTATTGATTTATGGCAGTTTAAAAATCAATAACTTTTAGAATGTTCACTCCACTCTCTCCCACTCTAGCCCTCACTCTAACCTTTCAGCCTGTTCCACTACTCCAAACAAATTCTCATAACTCCTACAACTTTCATCGTAGAGACATAAATTATACATCAAAACGGAGGAATTTTAGTTGGCTTCGAAGAGAACCAAGAATGACAGAGCTGGGATTTACAGATCTCGAGCTATGCCTCTCTAAGCGAGGAAAAGTCTACTTTTGCTCCCATAGACTTCCATTCAAATCTGGATTCTAAGAGGAAAATGCATTTCTCATGTGTTTTTAACTTGTCACCATTTAAATTCTGTTCACATTACAGTAAAATAAACCACATCGCTGCGTTCCCCAGACCCTCCTGGCGCTCACGGTGTAAAAATTATTTGGATAACTCTTAGAGTTTTCTTTTAATGAACAGTTGTTCGGGAGGTGCACAAAGTGATTGGAACAGTGCAGTTCTGCTCTCTGCTTGTCAGTTAAGTGAGGGGCCGTCGTCATGACAACTCACTGACTGCTCTCAGCTGTGAGCAGCACGCTGACCTTTGACCTAATTCATTCAGCTTTATTGATCCAGATCATGGACTTCTCACCTGGTTTTGGCCTCCTATTCAGTCCAGGCATGTCCCTCTGTCCTCTTCTCCTGTCTCTTCCTTGTCCTTCTCATTACAACAGGCCACATGTCCTCCTCTATCTCTCCTCTGTCTGTCCTCTCATCATGTCCTTTGCTGCTCACTTACATGATGGACTGTGTTTCAGCTGCCAATTCAACTCTGGTTCAGCTCTTTCTGCCTTTTACAATGATTTATTCTACATTAAACCAGTTCAGCATCTTTAACATTCACTTTCAGCTTTAAATCCTTTAACTGTTGACTTCAGCTACATGATTACTTCAGCTGGTGCTTCAGCAAGGAGACTTCAGCCATTTCAGCCATGTTGAACTATCTTAAGCACATTTCAGTTCAACTTTCCACCATTTTAACTACATTTAAACACCTGCTTGTGCTTTAAATCCTTCCAACTACTGACTTCAGCTTCATATATACTTCTTCAACAACCATAATTCAGCCCTTTTCAGCCATCTTCAGCGATCTTAAGCACATTTCAGTTCAGCTTTCCACCATTTTAACTACATTTAAACACCTGCTTGTGCTTTAAATCCTTCCAACTATTGACTTAAGCTTCATATATACCTCTTCAACAACCATAATTCAGCCCTTTTCAGCCATCTTCAGCAATCATTTCACTTCAACCTTTCACCCTTTCAGCACCTTTTAACTCCAGTTTGAGCTTTAAATCCTTCAACTTTTCACTTCAGCTTAATAAATATTTCTTCAACAAAGACATTTCAGCCTTTTTTAACCATCTTCAGCCATTTTTCAGCATTTTATTTCAATCATTCAGCATGACAGCATTCACACATGCTGTTATGCTAATAACAGCTTTTTCTAGTTGTGTGAATGCTTTCAAGCATTCACACTATAGTTTTCCTGTTTTTATTTATTATTCTTATTATTCTTCCGCCGTTTTTCGGCACGTTATAACTTGAGCTAGCTTCAGCCGATTTCAACAATTTTGGTATCAAAACGTTCAGCTCGTTGAGGAGAGGGGTGCTTCTATTCAAATTTTTGATATATGTTCAACTTTTTAAGTTATTGATCATTTATTGATTTTCAGCTCCCATTGAAATGAATGGCATTTCAGCTCTTCAGCCTTCAACTGCTTCAAAACTTTCACCTCTTTCAGCTCTTATAACTTCAGCATACTTTCAGCTAGAAACACCATTCAAACTTTAAACAACTCACAAGGGATTGGGCTATTAAACTTCTATTCAACTTTTTGATATCTTTTAGCGTTATTGATTTATGGCAGTTTAAAAATCAATAACTTTTAGAATGTTCATTCCACTCTCTCCCACTCTAGCCCTCACTCTAACCATTCAGCCTGTTCCACTACTCCAAACAAATTCTCATAACTCCTACAACTTTCGTCGTAGAGACATAAATTATACATCAAAACGGAGGAATTTAAGTTGGCTTCGAAGAGAACCAAGAATGACAGAGCTGGGATTTACAGATCTCGAGCTATGCCTCTCCAAGCGAGGAAAAGTCTATTTTTGCTCCCATAGACTTCCATTCAAATCTGGATTCTAAGAGGAAAATGCATTTCTCATGTGTTTTTAACTTGCCACCATTTAAATTCTGTTCGCATTACAGTAAAATAAACCACATCCCTGCGTTCCCCAGACCCTCCTGGCACTCACGGTGAAAAAATTATTTGGATAACTCTTATAGTTTTCTTTTAATGAACAGTTGTTCAGGAGGTGCGCAAAGTGATTGGAACAGTGCAGCTCTGCTCTCTGCTTGTCAGCTAAGTGAGGGGCCGTTGTCATGACGACTAACTGACTGCTCTCAGCTGTGAGCAGCCAGCTGACCTTTCACCTAATTCATTCAGTTTTATTGATCCAGATCATGGACTTCTCACCTGGTTTTGGCCTCCTATTGAGTCCAGGCATGTCCCTCTGTCCTCTTCTCCTGTCTCCTCCTTGTCCTTCACATTACAACAGGCCGCATGTCCTCCTCTATCTCTCCTCCTCTGTCTGTCCTCTCATCATGTCCTTTGCTGCTCACTTACATGATGGACTGTGTTTCAGCTGCCAATTCAACTCTGTTTCAGCCCTTTCTGCCTTTTACAATCATTTCTTCTACATTCAACCAGTTCAGCACCTTTAATATTCAGTTTCAGCTTTAAATACTTTAACTATAGACTTCAGCTTCATGATTACTTCAGCTGAGGCTTCAACAAGCAGACTTCAGCCATTTTCAGCCATGTTGAACTATCTTAAGCACATTTCACTTCAACTTTCCACCATTTGAACTACATTTAAACACCAGTTTGAGCTTTAAATCCTTCCAACTATCTAAGCTTCATATATACTTCTTCAGCAACCACATTTTAGCATTTTTCAACCATCTTCAGCAATCTTAAGCACATTTCAGTTCAACATTTCAGCCTTTCAGCACCTTTTAACTCCAGTTTGAGCTTTAAATCCTTCAACTTTTCATTTCAGCTTAATAAATATTTCTTCAACACAGACATTTCAGCCTTTTTTAACCATCTTCAGCCATTTTTCAGCATTTTATTTCAATCATTCAGCATGACAGCATTCACACATGCTGTTATGCAATAACAGCTTTTTCTAGTGATAGAATTGTTTTTCCCTCTTCTCTGGGGTGTGAACATCGGTCGTCCGCCTACTCCTCTCGCAGCGTTCGGCCCACAGACTCCGTTCATACATCAAATCGATCGGCTCGGCCTGTAGATGTCTGCTATGACTCCTGTTGTCTGTATCTATTAAACTTTTTAAGATATCGAGGGTTGTTCGACCCACCATTTTTCCATAGGAATGAATGGGGAATCTTGGCAGAGCCTCCAAAAACATGGTCTCCTTTGAAACCTTTCTTCTCCTGCATACTTTGGGCTAGAGACTCCATTCAAAGTTTAAATCGATCACAAGGGACTGGGCTATAAATCTTCTATTCAGAATTTTGATATCTTTTATGGTTTATGAGATATGCCAGGTTAAAAATCACTAAAACTTGGATATCTGTTTCACACTCTGATTTTTCAGCTTTTTTCACTCCTCAAACAAACTCTCATAACTCCTACACCGTTTATCGTACAGACACAAATTATATATCAAAACGGAGGAAATCTTCTTGGCTACAAATGAACCCTGGATGATAATGGAGCTGGGAGCTACGGATTTTGAGCTACGCTGCTCTAAAGTCTACCTACGCCCTCCATTGAACTCCATTCTAAAGGCCTTCTGGACTCTGGGCCCAAAGTGCATTTCTCCTGTGTTTTCAACCCATCACCATTTAAATTCTGTTCGCATTACAGTAAAATAAATTACATCCCTGCGTTCCCCAGACCCTCCTGGCGCTCACGGTGAAAAAATTATCTGGATAACTCTTATAGTTTTCTTTTAATGAACAATTGTTCGGGAGGTGCGCAGAGTGATGAGAACAGTGCAGCTCTGGTCTCTTCTCTGTGTGCCTATCAGCTGAGGTGGGGGCCGTCGTCATGACAACTCACTGACTGCTCTCAGCTGTTAGGAGCCAGCTGACCTTTGCCCTAATCCATTCAGTTTTATTGATCCAGATCATGGACTTCTCACCTGGTTTTGGCCTCCTATTGAGTCCAGGCATGTCCCTCTGTCCTCTTCTCCTGTCTCCTCCTTGTCCATCTCATTACAACAGGCCACATGTCCTCCCCTATCTCTCCTCCTCTGTCTGTCCTTCCATCATGTCCTTTGCTGCTCACTTACATGATGGACTGTGTTTAAGCTGCCAATTCACCTCTTTTTCAGCTCTTTCTGCCTTTTACAATCATTACTTCTACATTCAACCAGTTCAGCACCTTTAATATTCACTTTCAGCTGTAAATCCTTTAACTATTGACTTCAGCTTCATGATTACTGCAGCTGGTGCTTAAAGAAGCAGACTTCAGCCATTTTCAGCCATGTTGAACTGTCTTAAGCACATTTAAGTTCAACTTTCCACCATTTTAACTACATTTAAACACCAGTTTGAGCTTTAAATCCTTCCAACTACTGACTTAAGCTTCATATATACTTCTTCAACAACCATATTTCAGCCCTTTTCAGCCATCTTCAGCGATCTTAAGCACATTTCAGTTCAGCTTTCCACCTTTTTAACTACATTTAAACACCTGCTTGTGCTTTAAATCCTTCCAACTATTGACTTAAGCTTCATATATACTTCTTCAACAACCATATTTCAGCCATCTTCAGCGATCTTAAGCACATTTCAGTTCAGCTTTCCACCTTTTTAACTACATTTAAACACCTGCTTGTGCTTTAAATCCTTCCAACTATTGACTTAAGCTTCATATATACTTCTTCAACAACCATATTTCAGCCCTTTTCAGCCATCTTCAGTAATCTTAAGCACATTTCAGTTCAACTTTCCACCATTTTAACTACATTTAAACACCAGTTTGAGCTTTAAATCCTTCCAACTACTGACTTAAGCTTCATATATACTTCTTCAACAACCATATTTCAGCCATCTTCAGCGATCTTAAGCACATTTCAGTTCAGCTTTCCACCTTTTTAACTACATTTCAACACCTGCTTGTGCTTTAAATCCTTCCAACTATTGACTTAAGCTTCATATATACCTCTTCAACAACCATATTTCAGCCCTTTTCAGCCATCTTCAGTAATCTTAAGCACATTTCAGTTCAACTTTCCACCATTTTAACTACATTTAAACAGCAATTTGTGCTTTAAATTGTTGAACTCTTCATTTCACCTTCATATATACTTCTTCAACAACCATGTTTCAGCTCTTTTCAACCATCTTCAGCAATCTTAAGCACATTTCAGTTCAACCTTTCACCCTTTCAGCACCTTTTAACTCCACTTTGAGCTTTAAATCCTTCAACTTTTCACTTCAGCTTAATAAATACTTATTCAACAAAGACATTTCAGCCTTTTTTAACCATCTTCAGCCACTTTTCAGCATTTTATTTCAATCATTCAGCATGACAGCATTCACACTTGCTGTTATGCAATAACAGCTTTTTCTAGTGATAGAATTGTTTTTCCCTCTTCTCTGGGGTGTGAACATCGGTCGTCCGCCTACTCCTCTCGCAGCGTTCGGGCCACAGACTCCGTTCATACATCAAATCGATCGGCTCGGCCTGTAGATGTCTGCTATGACTCCTGTTGTCTGTATCTATTAAACTTTTTAAGATATCGAGGGTTGTTCGACCCACCATTTCTCCATAGGAATGAATGGGGAATCTTGGCAGAGCCTCCAAAAACATGGTCTCCTTTGAAACCTTTCTTCTCCTGCATACTTTGGGCTAGAGACTCCATTCAAAGTTTAAATTGATCACAAGGGACTGGGCTATAAATCTTCTATTCAGAATTTTGATATCTTTTATGGTTTATGAGATATGCCAGGTTAAAAATCACTAAAACTATGGGATTTGTCTCACACTCTGATTTTTCAGCTTTTTTCACTCCTCAAACAAACTCTCATAACTCCTACACCTTTTATCGTACAGACACAAATTATATATCAAAACGGAGGAAATCTTCTTGGCTACAAATGAACCCGGGATGATAATGGAGCTGGGAGCTACGGATTTTCAGCTACGCTGCTCTAAAGTCGACCTGCGCCCTCCATTGAACTCCATTCTAAAGGCCTCCTGGACTGTGGGCCCAAAGTGCATTTCTCATGTGTTTTCATCTCGTCACCATTTAAATTCTGTTCGCATTATAGTGAAATAAACCACATCCCTGCGTTCCCCAGACCCTCCTGGCGCTCACGGTGAAAAAATTATTTGGATAACTCTTGTGGTTTTCTTTTAATGTACAGTTGTTCGGGAGGTGCGCAGAGTGATTACAACAGTGCAGCTCTGGTCTCTTCTTTGTGTGCTGTGTGCAGCTGAGGTGGGGGCTGTTGTCATGACAACTCACTGACTGCTCTCAGCTGTTAGGAGCCAGCTGACTTTCCACCTAATTCATTCAGTTTTATTGATCCAGATTATGGACTTCTCACCTGGTTTTGTCCTCCTAATGATTCCACATATGTCTCTGTCCTCTTCTCCTGTCTCCTCCTTGTCCTTCTCATGACAACAGGCCACATGTACTCCTCGATCTCTCCTCCTCTGTCTGTCCTTTCATCATGTCCTTTGCTGCTCACTTACATGATGGACTGTGTTTAAGCTGCCACTTCAACTCTGTTTCAGCTCTTTCTGCCTTTTACTGTGATTTGCTCTACATTCAACCTGTTCAGCGCCTTTAATATTCAGTTTAAGCTTTAAATACTTTAACTATTGACTTCAGCTTCCTGATTACTTCAGTTGATGCTTCAGCAAGCAGACTTCAGCCATTTTCAGCTATGTTGAACTATCTTAAGCACTTTTTACTTCAACTTTACACCATTTTAACGACATTTAAACACCAGTTTGAGCTTTAAATCCTTCCATCTATTGACTTGGGCTTCATATATATTTCTTCAACAACGATATTTCATCCCTTTTCAGCCATCTTCAGCAATCTTAAGCGCATTTCACTTAAACCTTTCACCCTTTCACCACCTTTTAACTCCACTTTGACCTTTAAATCCTTCAACTTCTCACTTCAGCTTGATAAATACTTCTTCAAAAAAGACATTTCAGCCTTTTTTAACCTTCTTTGACCATCTTTGAGCATTTCAGTCCGATCGTTCAGCATGAAAGGCATTCACACTTGCTGTTATGCAATAACAGCTTTTTCTAGTTGTGTGAATGCTGTTAAGCATTCACACTATAGTTTTCCTGTTTTTCTTTATTATTATTATTCCATATTCTTCCGCCGTTTTTCGGCACCTTTCTCCTTCTGCATTTTTTGTGCTATTTCAACAATTTTGGTATCAAAACGTTCAGCTCGTTCAGGACATTCCTGCTCTGACTTTTGGTATTTATAACTTTTATGCTTTTTAAAATATTTAACTTTAAACAAAAATATTTTGCCATTGAAATCAATTGAAAACCTTTCAGCTCATTCAAAAACTTCTGCTTCTTTCAACTCCTACTACTTTTACATACTTTCAGCTAGAAACACCATTCAAACTTTAAACAACTCACAACGGATTGCGCTATTTAAAAATGACTTTTTTTTGCCGATATGTTTTACGGTTTTGGATTTATGGAAGTTTAAAAATCATAAAAATTTTCATTTTCAACAAAATCTTTCCCACTCTAGCGCCCTCTAGCTTTTCAGCCTGTTCCGCTACTCCAAACAAATTCTCATAACTCCTACAACTTTCATCGTAGAGACATAAATTATACATCAAAACGGAGGAATTTTAGTTGGCTTCGAAGAGAACCAAGAATGACAGAGCTGGGATTTACAGATCTCGAGCTATGCCTCTCCAAGCGAGGAAAAGTCTATTTTTGCTCCCATAGACTTCCATTCAAATCTGGATTCTAAGAGGAAAATGCATTTCTCATGTGTTTTTAACTCGTCACCATTTAAATTCTGTTCACACTACAGTAAAATAAACCACATCCCTGCGTTCCCCAGACCCTCCTGTCGCTCACGGTGAAAAAATTATTCGGACAACTATTATAGTTTTCTCTTAAACAAGAGTTGTTCGGGAGGTGCGCAAAGTGATTGGAACAGTGCAGTTCTGCTCTCTGCTTGTCAGTTAAGTGAGGGGCCGTTGTCATGACAACTCACTGAGTGCTCTCAGCTGTGAGCAGCCAGCTGACTTTTCACCTGATTCATTCAGTCCTATTGATCCAGATTATGGACATCTCACCTGGTTTTGGCCTCCTATTGAGTCCAGCCATGTCTCTCTGTCCTCTTCTCCTGTCTCCTTCTTGTCCTTCTCATTACAACAGGCCACATGTCCTCCTCTATCTCTCTTCCTCTGTCCTCTCATCATGTCCTTTGCTGCTCACTTACATGATGGACTGTGTTTCAGCTGCCAATTCGACTCTGGTTCAGCTCTTTCTGCCTTTTACAATCATTTCTTCTACATTCAACCAGTTCAGCACCTTTAATATTCACTTTCAGCTTTAAATACTTTAACTACTGACTTCAGCTTCATGATTACTTCAGCTGGTGCTTAAGGAAGCAGACTTCAGCCATTTACAGCCATGTTTGACTATCTCAAGCACATTTCAGTTCAACTTTCCACCATTTTAACTACATTTAAACACCAGTTTGAGCTTTAAATCCTTCCAACTATTGACTTAAGCTTCATATATACTTCTTCGACAACCATATTTTAGCCCTTTTCAGCCATCTTCAGCAATCTTAAGCACACTTCAGTTCAACCTTTCAGCCTTTTAGCACCTTTTAACTCCAGTTTGAATTAAGCTTTAAATACTTTAACTAATGACTTCAGCTTCATGGTTACTTCAGCTGAGGCTTCAGCAAGCAGACTTCAGCCATTTTCAGCCATGATTAACTATCTCAAGATTATTTCAGTTAAACTTTTCACTATTTCAAATGCATTTAACACCTGTTTGAGCTTTAAATATTTTACCTACTCATTTGAGGTTCATATATACTTCTATATATATATATATAAACACACACACATTTCAGCTCTTTTCAGCTATCTTCAGCTATTTTCAGCACATTTCAGTACAACTTTAAACCTTTTCAGGCCTTTTTACCTCCGTTTTTAGGTTTTAATCCTTACAGATTTTCTACTACTGTGCACACATCTACTGTAAATAACACTGTAAATACAGCATGTTAGCTAACATGCTAGCAAAAATGCTAACTATGTCCATCAACATGCCAGAATCCCAGCTAGTTGAATAAGCACATTACATAGCATGTTAGTTATGTTAACACTAACAGAAGTGTTAAAGCATGTTAGCATGCTTTACATTAATGGATCATTAGCAGGCTGCACAGCTGGTCAAAGAGACATTTAACTTAAATCAGGTGTGTTGCAGCAGAGAGTCATCTTAGACCTGCAGGATAGGCCTTGAGGACCAGGGTTAGGGAACTCTGTTCTATATGATGACTGTCTCCTAACTGGGGTTTATATTGGCCCAGATTAAATGCAGACATGTGTAAAAACTGTTTTTTACCTACATACCAGCAGATACCACACACCTAAGCAGGACTCACACAAACATGATCCAGGCTCTGCTAGCTTGGCCGTCTCTTCTGCTTCAATCAGTGATGCTGTGTCAGAAAACTGAATTGTGGACCTGCTGTTAGCTGCATTTGCAGTGTTTATGGAGGAAAATGTCAAGTGTAGAAATGTCATTGCAATGCCCCATTTTAATTAGGCAACTTATTATTGTTAAGGTCTAAATATTAGGTACAGTCAACATCTAAAGACAACACACATATGTGTGAATCCTGCTGGATGCTTTCTATAACCAGTAACTATATTAATTACACTGTAATAATCATTTCTATTGATAATTATAAATATATCTATTATTCTTAGAATATACAATAACACCAACTGACACACAATAATGTAAATATTATGTATAGACACACATATGTATGTATATATACACATATATAATACACATATATAATTGATTATATGGAATATGGACACTCTGAGGAGTGTCTGACCAGTGCAGACCAGAGAGCCTGAGAACATGGAGACACAGTGAACATGTATGGTGTGTTCACCATGTGATGCTTTCATTTCTCAGATGGTGATCATCTGCTGCCTCCATGGACCAGTTCGCCCTCTGCTGCACACATGAAGGATGAATCTTACCGAGAAGGCCTTTAGCTGAACAGATGAGACGAAGTTAGTCCAGAAACGATGGCTGGTCCTCAACAGCAGCATGCTTGGCCTCTGATCCAAGACTCAGCACAGGTTTCTCTTTCTGAGAGCTCAGATGGTGTCGTGCAGGCATGAACGTGGAACTGGTCCTGAAAAAAAGAAATGGATAAACACATTTTGTTATTAACTCAGTTTTTCTAAGACCACCAGCTGAAAGCCTGCGTAACACATGATAAATAAATACTTTAAATGTGCTGCAGGTCCAGTCTCCTCCTGGCCAGTGCAGTTTCACACCCAGATGTTTTGGGAGTATTGATGACATTATTCTGATCAGGATCGATGGTCTCAGTGAAGAGAAAGACTCACAGCAGAGGAAGAGCTGATAAACACATAGTAAATGGTCTCTAGATGCTGTAATCTGCAACATGGATGAATATATTTTAATCATTATAATATCAATAACTCATTTCATCACCTTTTCTCCTACTGTGAGGATATCCCAGATCACTGGCAGGAGGAGTCTCTTAGTCGCGTGAAGTCTTCTGATGTTTCGATTTAGTCATTTTTAGCAGCTTTTGCACAGGATCAACCCACACCCAAACCCACCCAGGTAAATGCACAGGCCAAAGACCTACGTCCTTTATTCTTTTAATTTAAGATAGAGTTTTTTCTAAATTATTCTGTACCATCATTTTATTTGAACATAAGTATTCGGTACCATGTACTACATATTACACAAACCAACATAAACACTGATACATTCTTCATGTTTTAGGCACTAGAAAAACTTACACATCCAGCCAAGGAGGACCCGTGGTGGAACACTTAGTAAGCTACTAACCTGCACAAGTTTACATCAGCTCATCTTAGAAAAAGGCAACTACAGCTCAACCAAACTGATCCTGACTCCTTTTGTGCAGCTTCAACTCTTGAAAGTTCTGCAGCGGACAAAAACCGGTCATACTACACATGTAATTGTGACTTAGTAAGGATGAGTTGGACTGAGCTCAATCCAGCTGCAGACAATACTCCAGAGGACGAGGAGGAGACAAGACACATGCACCTGTGGTTGCTGCAGCTGTTGCTATCTTGCTATGTCTCATCGCATCACATTCCAACCTGGAAGTGGCTGTTTCTTGCTGTGTGGCATCTGACATATGTTCCTTTCCTCATATTATCATTGGACCGTTTCATGATGTCCATGAAATAGAGTTCCAACATCTGAAAACAAACCACAAAGGCCTACAAGTTAAAGCTGGCTGATGCTAATTTACATACACAAACACAACTTGAAAATAGAGAGCTATATATGTTTTATAAAAATAAAAAAAAAAAAAAAAAAAAACTGTGTTCCTCAGTCCATCCACACTGTCTCTCTGTCCTTCATGTCTTACTTGTCAAGGACAGAGAGACCGCTGCTCATTTTTATTTTACAATGTTTAAACAAAGAAAAAGGACTTAAATTAGAATAGAATAGAAATAGAAATACTTTATTAATCCCTTTGGAGAGTCCTCAGGGAAATTTGGGAATTTTTACCTTACCTGCTATCCTGCAGTATACTGGTCTCCTGCTCTGCTACTGTCTGTATCTTGGTCCTCTAGTCCTGCCCAGGTGAGCCCTGAAGTGGTCTTCATTGTTATTGGACCGCTTCCTGATAAAGAGGTCTTCTGCACAATAACACCTGCTGGCCTAATAAATCTGCACAATGTCTGGCGTACATATAATCATACATCAAAACTTCACCTTAGTATTGGTTCATGGTAACGTGTCAAGTATTTCAATTCTTCTAAAATGTCTCCTTAAACTGTAAAAAATTCAGCCTCACCACTTCAACATATCCCTCTGTCTAATTCTGCTGCTGAGTCCTCTGTTCTGGTCTTCGTGGTTTCATTCTCTTTCTGCAAAAATTGGAAGGTTTACTCCATTATTTTTAACCTTTACATTGATTTCTAGAAAACAAGGTGGGATCTTTTCTGTAACCAACAATAACTGACAACAACAAGCTTATCATGCTAACGTTTTGGCTGGCAACCTTTTTGTGTGCGTGTGTATAATTAGCAGTACTTAGTTTACAGGCACATTTTTGCTATTACCTGGCTCGTGTCAGTGACTATGTACGTACGTAAACATGGAGCGATGAGAAACGGCACAGAATTAGCTGCCGCCGTGCGTTGGGTTGTACATACTTCAATCCATCGCTAACGCCAGAATCATTAAGCTAGTAATGATGGCAATAAATTAATATGCCAAATCTCCATGATAGGTGTTGAGTATCATGAAGCATTGAATAAAATGATTAAATAAAAACATTTTCAAACAACATTGATTGCACAGCGTGGGCAAGGACCACGTAGATGAACGGAGCCGAATTCTCGCGAGAACTCGACTGAGAACTGAAGCTGAATTCTCGTGAAAACGGCTGCGCGTGAGACACCTAGCGGCGGGAATTCATTCCTACAGAGAAGTAAGTGAGTAAGAGGTAAGTTAAGGGTTTTGAGGTTTTCATTTTCCTATGTTGTTAAAACATTATTAAAAATTTTTATATATATATATATATATATATATATATTTGTTTAACATATATATAATGTGTGTTTAGTTGACATAACAGTTAAAAGTAATTTACATTACCTGTAAATGACATCCTTTTGACATTATAGCAAGGGACCGGTCGTGACGTAGCAGTTTTCCTAGTTAGCTAAATACTTTTTAATTAACGGGTTACATTCTCAATTCAGGCCTAAACGGAAAAATTAAAATAAATAAATAAATAAATAATAATAATAACTGAAAAAAAGTCACCCCTCACAGCTACGGATTAATGTGGTCTTTCTGGAGAAAAATGACCACTTAGTTTTTGATATTGTAATATAGACAATATGGAGAATAGCGAGACAAGAAGTTACATCTGTCAAACTAAAATATATGTTATACAAAAATATTACAAATAATAAAATATTTCTTTGTCATATTTTACTTGTTATAATAATTCCTCTTTAACCCCCCTGTTTTCTTAGTCCACTTTTCTCTTCTTGATAAACTTTGACAGAGACATCTTTCTTCGTCCAGACTGATGGTCTATCTGACACTTTCAGAGCTCGGGTTTCCTTTAACTTTTTTCCTAGCGGAGTTTTTACAAATGCCCGCCCTACTCTGCTTCTGATTGGCTCTAACGTCTCAAAACTCTGTGTACTGATAGGTTGCTGGTTCCTGTCATTTATAGCAATCCTCCGCTCGTGTCCTGCTTCTTTCAGACAGAGGGTTAGGTGACCGTACAGTTTAGTCCAGCTCGTTTAGAACCGCAAATGTTAGGCGACCTTTTGAAAAATGATAACTTATAATTTTTGAATGCTATCTATTATAGGACTTGTTAGTTTTTAAGAGCCACATTTTTATTTCTGTTTTTAGGTTTTAAAATAAAAAGCATACAACTTTCTAAAAGACGATAGGCAGACTTTCATCTATGTGATGTAGATATTTGTGGAAAATCTTTTATTATAAATTATAAATCATAAATTATAAATAAATAAATAAATAAATAAATATAAAAAGCCCATAGTTTCCAACCTAATTACAATAGTTGCTCAAAACCTGCATTTATTATCTTTATCTTAAAAAAATGAGTTCTTCAGTATTTTTAGCCATGTATTAGGAGCCATTGTGGAAGGTCCAGAGACCCACATATGGCTCTGGAGCCGCAGGTTGCAGACCCCTGGTCTAGTCACAGATGGTGGAGATGCACTGCTTTGGGCGAGACGGCAAAACTTGGTGAACATAAAGAGTTGTTAGCACTAAAATGCCGTCAATTCTATACAGGGATACTTTATTTCACATTATAAACAAATTAGTTTGTGAACCTTGAACTTTAATTCACAAGTATCTTTCTAATCTATATCTGTTTTTAAAATGATTCATCAAAGATTCTTTTAATTTTCTTTCTTACCTGTGTATCACCTTCATGTTGTTACAGGATGGCATTGCAAATTGTATTGCAGACCAAGGCTTCAGTCCCCTACAGCAAACTGCCACCAATTCAAGTTCATGTAGTGGCAACCAAAGCACAATCCAAAGTCCTTTCATGGGACTTTGCAGAAGGATCTGTCACTCCCATGGTGACAAAAGTAAATAAATTGGCAGTGATCAGTGATGGAAACATCATTACAAAAATTGTGTTATTTGAGGAGTTCTCAGAGAGCGTGATTGCAGGGAGAAACTACCTCATGAGAGGATATTCCTTGAGAGGAAACTCCCCCCCATACACCATTTTAATCACAAACAAAACACAGTTCATGCGCAGTTCTCCAGTGGCTGTGCCTGAAGATTTGAAGAAGGAGGCAACTGCTCTACTGGACCCACCCTCTAGGAAGATCCACCTGAGGGAGTTTGGGAAGGTACAGGGTCATATGACCGTAGAAGGAAGGGTCATCGAAGTAAGTTTTCACACCACAATTGAAAAAGGTTGTGTACAATAAATTTAATCCACATTACAACTTCTATCTATTTAACTGTTTATTGAGCAATGACCACATTTGTACACTTCATTGTACATACAAAATGCTTTTGTATGAGTTCTCCTCACCAACCATCAAAGATCAGGCTACATTCCAACTACTTCAGTGAGATCAGTCTTCAGCATGAAACATTGCAAAAAAAACTGTTAGTACTGACCACTTTCTACTGTATAACCTGTTGTTTTAGGGAAAAGTATCCAAGTGTTAAAGTCTTGTAATATCCTAAAATATTATAATCTTTTCTCACTACAAAAATAGTGTTGTTGGGTGTATTTTGTCCGTTTCATGAAATGATTGTACAAATAAGACATGAGCAATTTGTTTTTGTTTTTTTTAATGATTGTCGTAATAGTGCTTTACTGCTTCATCAGCTCTGATTGGCATAGTGTAATTGGATAAACACTTGGAAATGAATGATGTAATTCATGCTTACCTTCATTTTTATATTTAGAGTTCAGCTCCCAAAAAAATTCAGATGAGGACCGAGGAAATCCCATTAAAAAACATAAAGCTGCAACAGGTAAGTAGAGTCAATGTGAGGAAGAAAAGGACGGAGTCACAGGATCACATTAAACAGGATGCTTTTATCTTTGTTTTTACTGAGTGTAGTTGATAACGAGATTTCATTGTGCTCCAGAAATAAACTGATATGTTGAGTTGTGTAATACAAAGTACAGTGTGCTTGATGTTTTAGAAATAAAGTAGATGACCAGGAGCTTCATTTATCAAACTGTGCGTAGCAAAGAAAACTACAGGTGGTTGGTGTAGGAAAAAAGCGGCTGAATATCTCAGCATCCAACTGCCATGCAGGAGTTTAAAGTTCAATTTCCACAGGGGTGAATCCCTTTGGAGAAAAGCTGCTAAATGACAGTAATGATGCTGGTTATTTAGTCATTTGTTCTAATTTATAAAAATAAATATGAACAGATACATCTGAGATTGATTGCAGTTTATTTAGTGTTACATAATATTTCTTTATAGTTGCTGGGTGCTCCAGCTGGGTGGGCGGTGCTCCAGCTGGGTGGGCGGTGCAGAGGGACACAATCAGCGCTATTAACCAGGAAATAAAGATTGTCTTCACAGAAATTGGGACAAAAAATAAAAAAACATTGTGTAAGACTAACTAAAAAAACTAAAAAGGAAATCTAATTTTTGTTGAGACATTGTTACTTTGAGGTCTGACATATTAGAAACTTGATATTTATTCTTCTTGATATTTAGCACATTTCAGAGCATTTTCAATCAATTACTGGAATTTCTCATTTCACAATAAACTCATCGGACAGGTTGGAATGAAACTGCTGCTCCGCTGCTCAGAAAGGAAGGTCTGGAGACATGAGACTTCCTTTCTGATAGATATTCTTATATCATCTATCAAAAAATAAAAATGATTATAATATTTAGAAAAATACATCAGTAAATAAAGAAACATTAATATTTCAGCAATTCATTTTTCTTAAGTGCCTGGTTCTTTATGTAAAGGAATGTACATTTGCTTTTTCTTTCTCCTTAGAACAAAGCAAAAAATGTGGAGTTCATAATTTATAGGTTATTTATGCTGTTATTGTACTGGTCTGGCTAACTGGAAATCAGATTGCCCTGAAGATAGAACCCTACAATGAGTTTGACTCCCCTGATGTATATCTGTATGTCAGGCAGGTGTTTGTCACCTCTTACAGTGTGCAATGACAAAAACATTAATGCTATGTTTTATGGTTACAGGAGGACACCCAGGTGGATATCTGCCTCTGGAGGGAGGCTGCTCTGCTGGAGGTAGACTATGGAAAGGAGGTTTCCTTGAGCCACCTCGTCTTCAACAAAAGCAGCTATGGACTGCGGCTGCAGTCTACAGCCAATACACAGCTGCTGGTAATTTCTATAATTTCCCTTCAATATGCATTTTTTAAAATAGATGAGAAAAACATACAGTCTCACACACAGACAGAGACACACAGACAGACACACAGAGTGAAAGACAGACACAGACAGAGACACAGATAGAGAGAAAGATACACAGACAAAGAGACAGACAGACAGAGAGAGACACACAAAGACAAACATACAGAGAGACACACATACAGAGAGAGACACACACAGACAAAGACACACATACAGAGAGACACACATACAGAGAGAGACACAGACAGAGAGACATTACATTTTACATTAAGGTGAAAAAATGTATGTTGTGTTTCACAGACAAGCGTGAAACAGGAGGACAAAGTCTTCAAAATCACTGGAATAATCGAGACGGGCCGAAATGGTCTTCTGGAAATCGCCACCAGTGACAACGACAAGTTTTTTATTGAGGAGTCTCTGTGGTCACCCCTTGAAGACCTAATGTTTAAATCGGACCTTTACGTTAAAGCCATCATTGGTGGGGGGAAGGTCACAACAATTCATCCAGTGGACCAACCATGAGAAATGTGCAGTGTCTGCCCGTACTTACTTTAGTTTCTGAATGTTTTGAATGTTGCAGTACATGTTAATTTGTTATTAAGCCAAAACGTTTCATTTTCCACATACAGTACCAGTCAGACGGTTGGACACACTTTTTATTACATTTAATGGAAAGGTGTGTCCAACCGTTTGACTGGTACTGTACTTGTAACAAATAGACACAGAGTTTATGTTCATAGCGGGGATCCTGAGCTCCCCCTTTTGCATAATATTACACATGTTGTGGACACAGACACAGAGAGAGAGAGACCCAGAGAAAGACACACAGAGAGAGGGAGAGATAGAGCCAGAGAGAGGGAGAGACAGAGTGAGAAAGAGGGTGAGACACAGAGACACAGACGGAGCGAAAGAGAGAGAGAGGTGGAGAGAAAAAGAGCGAGAGAGAGCAAGAGAGAGAGGGAGAGATGGAACGAGAGAGAGAGGGAACAGACAGACACACACATACAAATATTTAAACCAGTTCTGCTTAAGACACTAATGTTTACAGTGTTTGTTTAAAAGCATTAATAAAAATGTCATTTCGAGACCAGTTTGAAGTGTATGATGGCAAAGGGAGGGTGCACAGTACACATTTGACTAAGCACCACACTTCTCATTGATTGTTTTCCATCCATTCATTTTCTAGTCTGTTTATCATCATGCTTGGGGTTGGAGTCAATTACCAGCATTTCCCAGGTGAGAGGCAGGGTGCCCCCCGGACAGCTTAGCAGTCCATGACAGGGCAAACACAGTAAGACAAACAACCACTAGCCTTAAGTCCTATGATCAATCAACTTAACATTTATATATTTGGACTGCTAGAAGAAGCCGGAGTACCAAAACCTAGAACATTTGACAATTGCTGAAATTTCCCACTTCACCTTGAACTCACCAGACTGGTTGGAATGAAACTGCACTGCCACTGCTCACAAAGAGTGTCTGAAGACAAAAGAACCTACAGGAGAGGAGGACAGAGAAACAGTCTGCAAAAACTGGGGAACACAGATTTCCAGGACCATCTCTTTGTCCTCTATTGTCTTGTGAAATGATGAGGACAACAAGACCAGCAGGAGAAGAGGACTGAGACTACTGCTCATTTTTACTTTACAATGTTTAAAAAAAGATAAACGAAAGAAATTACCTGCAATCCTACCGTACACTGGTGTCCTGCTCTGATAATGTCTGGATCATGGTCCTCTAGCCCTGCTCGCCTCTTCAGGGCTGCAGAAAGAGACGTCCTGACCAGATAAATCAGTCAGTACAGTGTCTGACGTACATATACTCATATATGAAAACTTCACCTTACTATTGGTTGATGGTAATGTGTCGAGTATTTAAATCCTCCTACGGAGGACAGAGAGACAGTCCTGGATAAGTTAAGAAAGAACAAGAGCAGGAGACATGCAAGGAGGACAGACAGACAGACAGAAAAGTGGGGAACAGTTTTCCAGGACTGTCTGTCTGTCCTCCTCTGCTATTTGTACTTTTAAAACTTCAGGTGTTGACTTCAGCTCCATAAATAAATAAATAAATAAATTCAGATAGCAGTTATCAGAAGTCAGAGGTCAGATAGCAGTTATCAGAAGTCAGATAGCAGTTATCAGAAGTCAGAGGTCAGATAGCAGTTATCAGCTACCTGACATCTGAGACGTGATACCTGCTATCAGAAGTCCTCCATCAAATATCAGACGTCAGAGATCAGGTATATATATATATATATATATAATCCTGATGTGTGTGTGTATATAATTTTTATCTTCATGAAGGTGTGAAATGTGTATATGTTATGTGTTCCACAGAATTTAAGTGTTCCAGTTGATGCCATGGCCGTGAAAGTCATTGGGGTTTTGGAGACAAACAAAGAAGGCCTGCTGGAGGTTGCATTAAGTATGGGTGGGAAATTTTTCATTGAGGAAAAAATGTGGCAGCCCCTGGAGGAGCACCTTTTTAAAGGTTCGCGTCGGGCCTTAGCACACCCCTCTGCCGTTGTAAAATCCCTGTAACCCACGGCTTCTCGGGGCTTATAGCTTTATTATCTGATTCATCGTTGTTAGGTGTTGGAGCCAATTCAAAGTTGAAAGGCAGAGTCCACGCTGACAAGCTTACAAATCCATCACAGGACCAACACAGAGACAAAGTAATTCACTCCTAGACAGTGTTTAGAGTCAACAATTAACCTAACATGCATGTATTTGGACAGTAGAAGGAAGCTGGAGTAACCACACAGCAAGAACCCACACAGACTAGAGATGAAGGTAGAAGAGATCAGAAAATGAAGCATCTCTTTGGTGCTCAGCCACATGATGGACTGTGTTCCAACTGCCAAAACTCAGTTCTTTCAGCCTTTTACAATTAATAAAAAAAAAAGAATGAAACAGTTCAGCAGCTTTAATGTTCAGTTTGAGCTTTAAATACTTAAATTGTTTAATTCAGCTTTGTTATTACGTTAGATACTGCTTTAACAATAACACTTCAGTTTAACTATATTAGCTGTATTTCAGTTTACCTTTCCACCATTTTAAACTAATTGAAACACTTGTTTTAGCTTTAAAAACTTAAAACTAATTTCAGCTTCACATTTACTAATTCAACACTCACATTTTACCTGTCTTTAATCAAGCACTGGAATTTCTGACTTCACGTGAACTCACCACAACGTTTCTACTAGGCCCTCGCGCTGCGCTCCCTCCTCCCCTTTTGCTGGCTTCGTCAGACGGTGAGCATACGCCATATTTCTCACGGTTAAATTATTAATATTTTAACTATAAACACCTGTAAATGTCCTCTAACATGTCCTGAGATGTTGTTGAAATGTAAGCGACGTAAAAACAATCCAAGAATGATCGAAATTAATTACTATTTTAACCATATGAACAAGTGTTTTTTAACAGTCTGAAGCTAGCTAACCGTTAGCGTCGCTAACGCTAACGGTCGCTATAGGTTCATTTTTAACATCATAAATATGCTTCCAGCTCTTGTTAAACAGCAAACCAATTCAAACAAACCAATGAGCCACCAGATTTGTATATTCTTTAACTACAGTGACGAAGTTATGACCTGGCAAATGGCAGCTAGGGAGAAAGCAGCAAAACTCATTCTTATCCCACTTATAGTAACTAGGCTTGTACAGTAAGGTAGCGATTAGCATTATGCTAACTGCTAGCTGTCTGTTCAACCAGACCTGTAGATAATTAGGTGTGTTTTGTCTGAGGGATTCATATACAGTTAACTGCTAATACTATCCTGTCTGGAGGGACTAACCAGTCAGAAAACTCATATTCTCAGTTAAAGGTTTAATATGCACTGCTGTATATTTAATAATGTTATAACTGAGTACAGGGACCAAAACAAGCAGAGATGAGATGTTTTTCTCTGGTGGCACAGACAGGTATGAGGATTTTTACTGAAACCAGAATAAACATAGTAACCTTAAGGACTCTACAGTCTGACTGCAGATGTGTCTTACAGCTGTTTGCTGTCTGTAAATGTGAGACACATCAGATTGACTAGATGTAAAATTAATTCCTTGTATTTATTACTGATTTTATGTCCACATGACCTTTAACATACTACTCTACATAGAAATGAAACGACTGCTACAGTGAATTGTTTTTGTGGCCAGGTCATTATTCTGTAAGAACTGGTTTAGATCACTTTGAACTGGATTATATTTCATCTGAGCTGGACCGTATCATTATAACGTCCCTGAGAGGACCTGCTCATTATCTGGTGTTTTATAAATTACACGTATTGAACAGTTCACAGTAAAATAAGTTTAAAATGTGGTATCCTCAGTATTGTGTGTGTGTGCTGGAGGTCTGGCAGACTGAGTCCTCTCAGCTCAGATAATAAACTGTTTCTCTGTTTTTCTCAGACTAGAGAGAAAAACTCCTGGTGGTTTATCGACTGTTTGGTAAGTACAGACTGATTTAAAGCAGTGGTTCTCACTGTTTTAGAAAAAAATGTAAATTAAAATAAATTTAGACTGAGATTGACTTAATATTTTTTTTATTTATTTGAGTTATTTGACAGGGACATTGCATTTGTACATAGTCACAAAATATTGTAGCTGATGGCATGCAGAGTTTTTAAGCCAAAGCTAGTTATCAACTCTTGTCCAGCACATTATTTATGAAGACATATTGTAATAGCTGCAGCTATAATACAGCTAATAGAGATTCTGTGTTCCTGAGGTTCCCGACTCTAAAACAACCAGAAGAAACCACGGCTTTAAACATGTTCATGTCATGTTATCAGGATTTTACAGTCATGTGAAGCAGACAGTCCAGCCTCTTCCAGTTCACAGGTGTAATTTATCAGGACATAATGAGAAGTTATCTGGTTCTCACCAGCTCTGAAAATGAAGTTAATACACCATCTGATAAAAAAAAAAAATACACATCTTTAACCATGCTGTTATTTAATGAACAAAAACATGAACGTGAAGAAAATCCTGATCCTGGATTTTAATGCTTGTGTTTGGTTTGCTGTGAAACAACCCTTCCAAAATCTCAGCCACTAGAAACAGATGTGATGCTGACATCACTACCAGCTCAGAGTAACTAGACCCAGTAATCAGAGTAACTAACACGTGTTGACTTTACAAAGTAAGACATGAGTGGGTAAATCCACCATCATGTGATCAGCCAGACTGACTCAGGCCTAAACTGTAGATTCACTTCTAAACTTAAACATGATGATTTATCCTCTGACTCTCTGAGCTGAGCTTGTCCAGGTGATCTGCTGAAGCCAGACTCTCCTCACCTGGAGGAAACTCTGTCAGGTAACACAGACAGACCCACAATGAGACACCTGGATGAGCTTTGACTGACATTTCTGTTTCACAGCAAGCTGAAAACAAGCAGTGACAATCACAGATTACAGGTTTTTACTGAAGAAAGTTCAGTTTTAGGAGGAGAGCAGGATGTTTGTTCAGTCAGTCTGAGCAGGAACAGATCAGACGTGAAGCAGAATAAACCTGGATGAAGGTGGAAGAGGAAGAGAAATGATTCAGTTTTACTTTATCATCACATCTGCTGTTTGTTTTAAAAGCTGCTTTAGATTTCTGACATGACATTTAACTAGTGGTCATACAGACGTCTTCCTCCTCCATCCAGGTGATGTTAGAGCAGCAGGTTTAAACATTTCTTCTTCTCAGCTTTCTACATGTTAACACACTGTGTGCTTCCTGAACTCAGACCTGATCAGACTGGTCCAGTTCTCTGCTGCTGGCTGGATTTAACAGATATGAGGTCTCCCTCTGAGACTCTTTCAGCCATAAACACTGATTCAAGGAGCTGGATGGAGCTC